>NC_092816.1:134475699-134775699 GCF_023375885.2 Dermacentor andersoni
CCAAACAGGCTCGTGTTCGATTATGAGATCACAAGGGTGCATGAGTACAGACCGAAGGTTATAGCTTGCTACAATTGTCACGGCTTGGGACACATCGCCAAGTATTGCCCTTCAGACGAAGTGTGTAAACAGTGTGGTAGAAAACACCCTGAAGACAACGAATGCGACGAAGAGCTATTCTGTGTCGCATGCCAGAAACAGGGCCACATATCGCTAAACTCAGCATGTCCTAGCCGTGCACCGAAAGACATTAAGAAAGTCGTGCAGAACATAGAAGAAGGTCAGAGGACAGTGACCTGGTCTGAAAAAGTACTGGCGGGAACATCCACACAACCCACGCTATCCGCTCACTATGAGCAACAAATAAAAGAACTAAGAAAAGAAAATCAGCAGTTGAGAGCAATGCTGCAGCAAATACTCGCACGACTACCACCAGAGCAACGAGATACGCAACCACCGCCAACGCCACGGCAACGTGAATCAGAGACGCCGGCAGACCGAGAAAAACGCACGCGTTCTAACAGTCGGGTCGGGCGATCAATTAGTCGGAAAATCACAGCAAACTCTAGAAAGCTGCAACACGCAGGACCTGCACAGACCCAGCAGAACCAGGCACCGTCAGTGCCAAAGCCACTAACAGCCCAAGACTCGGCGTATGCACAGATGCTGAGCATCCTAAGGCAGGAAAGACACACTGAGACCCAGCGCCTCGAAAAGAACCTACGGGAGGAATTTCAGACAGTAACGAACGCAACACAAACTCAGATGCAGGCGATATTCACGGAAAGTCAGAGAAATATTCAGAAGCAACACGACGAACCTAAAAGGCGCAAGCCAGCAGATGAAAGATGACGGCACGGCCTATATGCATCCAATGGAACTGTCGAAGTTTTACGCAGAATGGATCCACACTAAGACAGCAAATTAAAAAATTCAAACCCCTTGTCGTGCTTCTACAGGAGACAAGGGGACAATGCACTATTCGAGGTTACCGAACCTTTCAGCAGGCTACGATACGACACCAGGGCAAAGGAAACCAACAAGCGCAAGGCCAAGCTGCTCTTTTAGTAAGACATGACTGCACCGCAACCCAACTGGAGATACCAGATTTGTGTAATGATTTTAGAGAAATTGTGGCAGTAAAGCTATGTCCACGCGGCCACCGGCCGATGGTTGCAGTCTCCACGTACTACAGACCCCTAACGGGCAAGCACCGGAATGACTCCTACCAATGGCTCAGTAAGGTGCAGGCACAAGCCGGAGGCCTTCCCATTATAGTGGGGGGAGATTTTAACGCCAAGCACCAAACATGGGGCTACGCCAAAGCTGACCCGAGAGGACGCGTACTGCACGATGCAATAGAAATGTCAACTCTGGACATATGCAACACACCAGAAACACCAACCCGCATAGGGCTACACGCGCGACAACAGGACACAACGCCCGATCTGACACTAGCCACTCCAGGGCTCATAAAGCAATGGAACGTAGAATCGACGACATGGGGAAGCGACCATTTGCCAATAATTATCACGCTCAATCGCAAAAAGATCCGAGAGAGGAGAGAAACGGTGCTTTTTGACTGGAAAAAATTAGGATGGCTACCGGGGACTCTTTTGCGGACTTTGAACAATTCAGCGCTATGATAGCGGAGGCACGGCCGGAGGCCAGGGAAACTATCCCGTGTGATGACACTGCAACTCACATGGATATGCACCTTGCAAATCTATGGCGGAAGGTCAACCGCCTCACACAGCAATACCGGTATAAAGGAAAGCGTCACAAAGATCTAATGCGCCTTAAACATCAATACCGACTCATCAAGGAATACCAACAACAACTCGAAGCAGACACGTGGCACAATACGTGCGGGAAGCTTGGCCGGGAACCCGGCCTAAAAAGGCTATGGCAGATTTTAAGGAGCCTGCTTGGGAGCAAAAAAGGCGCACCTCCTCTCGCGGAGCTCTTTTTGCGAGATGAGCCTGCCGTGCTGGAGGACCGCGTCATCCACACTTTCTTCCCACATGCTGCCGAGGCGCCTCCTGAACCGCTGCCTTCTGCAACAATAGGCAACGCGAAAGAGGAGCTAGACACGCCCTTTACGCTGGGTGAACTCGTGGCAGCCCTTGCACAAGGCAAAACGAAATCAGCTCCCGGGCACGATGGAGTGACTTGGCAAGAACTTCGAAACCTCAGCAATGAAGCTCAAGAACAGCTCTTAACAATTATCAATGAATCTTGGGAATCCGGACTAGTGCCAGATTCACTAAAACTATCTCTCATCTACCCCATACCGAAGCCGGGCAAAGACCACACGAAACCAGCTAACCTACGCCCCATAGCTCTAACGTCAACTGTCTGCAAATTGATAGAAAGAATGCTACACACAAGAATGCAGTACTACATCGAATATGTACAACCGGGTTTCCATCCTGCGCAGGCAGGTTTTCGGCCGAACATGGGCACACATGACTGCCTCTGGTTGCTCCGCAGAGTGATCAACCGTAAGTCTCGCAAACAGATGCCTGACTATATTCTTGCAGTCGATATGCGTAAAGCATTCGATAACGTGAAACAAGAGGCCATCTTACAGGAACTGGCAACCAGGTACCCTAGCCAAAGAACATACAATTGGATACGTAGCTTCCTCCAAAGCAGACCAATTCAGCTCCATGGCAAGGCACCGGGATGGAGTCCGAAGACCTATTACTTGGATAGGGGAGTGCCCCAGGGCTCCATCCTCGGACCTATGCTATTCAATCTGGCCATGACACGTGTGGCAGAAAGTCTAGAGCGAGACACTTCAGCCCGTTTTACTATTTACGCCGACGATATAACAATATGGACGGAAGCGGCGGATTATTCCGACATACAGAGCATGCAAACTGAGCTGCAAGCAGCGATCCTGAGCCTTAGCAACACTTTAGATAACCTCGGACTGCAACTCTCGCCAGAGAAGACAGAATTGATCAGCGTAGACGGAAAGAAAGCAACCAATGTAAACAAGCAGATAACTTTACAAATCGGCCAAAGCGATATTACGTCGGCCAATGGACAAATCGGGATTCTTGGAGCACAGATTGCTGGCTGCAACAGCCCCCAGCTATGGATTCGCACACTAAAGCAAAAATGGAGACCGCTGTTGCACATGGTTAGACGAATATCGAGCAAGTATGGCGGAGCGCGTCAGAAAGCGTGCCAAACGCTTGCAAAAGCGGTCGCGGTTGGAAGGATTCTTTACGGGGCACCCTTGTACGAATTCTCTGAACGAGACCTCGGCGACATCGAAAAGTTACACAGGGCCACCCTCCGTACGATCACTGGGCTACCAAAGCACACGAGGAACGAGGACCTGCTCAAGCTCGTAGCGATTCCGCCCATACGGGGCATAATCAGTGAAGCCCGAATTCGAATGCGATCCCGGTTGGAAAACACGATCCAAGGAAAACAGATCATGGCATGGGATAAAGAAGTCCATGCGAAGCCAGAGCCCGCGGAAGCGACCATAACGCCACCATGGGAAGCACCACTGGGCATACGGAGACAACAACGCCCTATCGCCAGACGAAACGCAGAAGCTAGAAAAATATTTGAAAAGAGATTGGGATTAAGCACGCCGCAGCACACCACTGACATCTACACGGACGCTGCAATCACAAACGACATAGCAAGCATGGCCTGGGTTAGCACATCTGCACCCCAACACAATGGCTATCACACATGTCAGCTTCCTGGGGGTGCAACCTTGCACGCTGAGCTCTTAGCAATATGGGGAGCGGTCAACACCATTCCCATTGACATGGGAGACATTGTAGAGCAGAGTGTGCGAAATAATTATCGGATCCTTACCGATTCGTACGAAGCAGTGGCCGAATTAACGGGGCCTACGACAGATGATGCTGTGGCCAACGACACCAGAAAAAAGCTAAAGAGAATACAGGACAATGGGACACAGGTTGAAATCCTATGGACACCGGGGCACACCGGCACGGATGGGGGAAACGCAGCCGCTCACGCAGCTGCCGCGCAAGCGGGTGGGCTTGATTACGCGTACAGCTCCCCACACTCCATTTCCTCGCCAAACCCCGCGGACCAAAATCCATACCTAAAAATATTGGCCGCAGGCTCTCCTAGCAGAGCACTGATGCATTACATTCGTACTAAAATAAAAGCAGACTGTAAACGGAGATTATTAGAAACTACACCAGTACATGTGTTTGACGACAAGGGCGGGCTTACCCGCACGGAAGAGGTTTTCTTAAATAAGGTTATGGCCAACGCTGCATACACACCACACATACTTGAGAAATGGCGCCAACCCAGACAAGCTACGATGGCGAAGACTTACACCCGATGTACACATTGCCAGGAGTCATGCAGAGCAGACTTGCAACACCTCATTTGGAGCTGTGCAGCTTTTTCACAAGGGAGATCTAACATTCAGCATCTACTACACGGAGACATTAGAACACTAGGAATTGCAATACAAACTAACCCGGAAACACAGAAAGCCATTGCGACATATGGCAGACAAAGTGGCCTGTTTCGAGTAGTGTAGAAGGGGTCGATCAGCCCATGTGAGAGCGGCGGTCCTGAACATGCACCTGAGCCTGCATAAAGCGGAAGATCCCAGACTGAGATGAAGTGTTTCAGCCAACAGTCTGGGTACCCACATTCCCTTCCCTCCTAATCCCCATCAGCGGCCTAGAGCCGTCCCCTTCCTTAAAATAAAGGCTTTATTCATTCATTCTACCGTCGTCAACTGGCGTTCCGTCACTCGGCCTTGTTCGGCGTTGACGTTAATGGAGTTCGCAATGTCGTGATCTGCTCATGGCAGACCTCCACGGCAGCGGCAGAATTTTTACAGCTGTCGCTGAGCACGCTGGAATTGGTTGGCGCGCGCCTTACATCATCGGCTTAGAATCCGCGAGTTGCTGCTCCGTATGGGGTGCGAATACGTCATGCCAGCTGCTGCGTCAACGCCGGCGCCCGCTCGGCATAACTCACGTTTGCACAGCTGCATCTGCGTTCATTTTTCGCTTGCTTCCCTTCCGAAACACAACAAAGAAAATTCCGCCTCAGTATACCTTTGGAGCAATAAATATTCCTGCGGGAGAAGCCACGTCAGCCTGACTTTCGACGACAATGCAATTGGCATTGAAGCAATTTAGTGTCTCAACATAATGGCACCATAGAAACGCGTCATGTATGAAGCGTGTACTGCAGCCGAGGTGCGCTCTCGCGCTTCGGCCTGGACACACTGCGCCATCTAGCGGTGCTGCCGCAAAGTCCGCGCGTCTGAATCATATTCAGACAAGGTTGCCCTAGCATACACGACGCGTGTTTGGTTCCGCCCAACCCCGTTAAAACGCTAAAGGCTATTCTTGCCTCTCAAGAGCGGCACATAGAGACCGAGCGTAGTAGCACGCGCCCAGTAGCACGTACCGAGTGACCGTATTTGTCAGTAAATAGGTTCATTACAGAGCGCCGCATACCCAGTGACGCGGTTTGCCGTGGAAAAGGACCGCTGAAAAGGGGGACATGCCCAGTGACGCCAATTTAGGTGAATGATGGCCATAAAAGAGCGGGCCACACCCAGCGGCTCATAACCAGTGGCCCGAGTTATGAAAGAGGTTCATTCAAGAGCGGGGTATGATCAGTGCCTCACACCCATTCACCCGATTTGGCGTAAAGGGTCTTCATGGATTGAGTAGCATGTACTCATTGGCGCCGACCCGGCGATCTATGGATGGATGGAAAAATTTTATTGTGCTCCATTAGGTCGCGCTAGTTTCCTATGTTGGCGCGAAATAGGTCAGGTGCATACAAACACAGTGGAAAGTGACTAAAGTCACAAATAATGTCCGGCGAAGTCGCAGAAGGGAAGCAACTCTGCGCTGAAGTGTAAGATAGCTAAACGCCGCATAACAAGTTGCAATAAGACAGCGCGGACTGCAACAAATGACAGAAGCGCGCAAGCGACATGGCGCATCGTGCAATGAAGAAAAGGATGACAGCCTACGATGGGGATTGTGGTCTTCACACTGGGGTATCGGCCATGAAGCGTGTGCGCACATTGATCACGATGATTACGATCTCCATACAATGACACGGACCCGCAAATGGGTGAAAGAGAGGCGGGGTACGAGAGAAGCGCTTCCCCTACACAGTACGAATTCCGAACTCGCTCATTAGCAGCACTGGTCTAGTCGGAGCACCATACCTACAGCTCGCTGATGGAAGCGTGCTGTCGAGGCTTGGCGAACTCTATCTAATGTGTCCGCCCGCGGAAACACGTACGTCCGAACTTTTGTTCCTTGTTGTGCCAAACCACTGCCTACCAGTGACATAAGGCTGGCGTCCGAGCCGGAGCAATGTCGCCGTCACAGATACTGAATTCATTTCCTTGCTTGCTTTCAACATTTACGCTTCGTTTGACAGTCATGGTGACACCGCTGTGTCCATGCTTACTGACGGACAGGACACAACGTTAGTTAGCTTTAGCAGCGCTTTTGACAGATTAGTAATAATCGGACCAAGGAACCGGGTCTGAGCAGTATAAGAACGGAAGGAAATGAGCAAAATGGTCGTTTGTTATTGATAAGTGACTACCATCGGTTTCAGGTACATTGGTCAACACATTATGAAAATGCTTATAAGCTGCTTTTCTCGCGATTACAGCGCAGCCAAGGCTTTTCACGAACCGACAAATGTACTGAAGAAGGTTGTACTGTATGTTATACATCTTGGTGCTCCGTGCCGAAGATGAAAACCACCCGACGGGTTGGCTTAGTGAATATACCGTTCAGCAGCTCAGATCCACATCCCGTATTCGATGCTAGCCGCAGTGGCCTCATTTCTACGGTGATGGAATGCAAAAACGCTCGTCTACACACATTCAGGTGCCGGCAAAGAACCGCAGGTGGTCATAATACTTCAGTGGGCTCCCGCTAACAGGCGCGTTATAAGAATAGCGTGGTTCTGGCACGTGAGATTTTGCAATTTAAGTTTGATTTTGAGAATAAGGACGCCTGCTGCTGGGAACGATGGGTTTTGCTGTGTGTGCTTGCGATAGAGCGCAAAATAAGCATACCTCTTCAGAAACGTATGACAGCTGTACCTACAAACATATCTCAAAAAGACATCTTGGCATAGGAGACTTGCGAAAATAAAACCGTATTAGTTATCGGTATCATTGATATCAACGTATTAGGCAGCGGCTTATCTAATAAAGCGTGCGTCTAGTGCGCACAGCTATATGACAGCGCTAAGTGACCACGAGTCAACGGAATCACAGTCTCATACTGGTCAAGTAATAGTTACGTGATACGCACCTTTTTGCACTCTCCGAAGCACTCCTGCACATTCTCGTGAAGTTGTACAGCATGGCTAAGAACTAAGAACCACTAGTTACACGAACAAACAAGGTAACAACACGTCAGTGTCAGCTAAAAGATCCGGCTTCTTTGCATCAAAGTAGTTCAGAGGTTAAATAATAGCAAACATTGGATCTTGTTGGTCAATGATTAGCAGGTTTTTTTTCTTGTCCCCTTCATACCCTTTACCATACCCCACCCTTACGCGAGGAGAAACAGTTACACTCAGGGAACTTCAAACCAACCTATGTCCACGCGTAACACCCCAACATGCTAGTTTCCCTACATAATATGGCTACCACTGCAAACTCTGCAAAGCGTAGCACCCTATGCGCTAGTCTACATGATGTGGGAATGCGCACGCGCCATAGCCCTACCACCCAACTCCCACACGTCCATCGAGCACCAGGTTACCTGCACTCACCCGGATCACCGGGCCAACCTAGTGGACCAGGCAAAGAGGACGGCTGGACACCAAGGATTCTTTGACCAAGTGAGGCCTCCCACCACAGGACAAAAACAACTGTCTGCTCAATAACAGTTTATTCGTCGTCATACCCGTCATGAATCGTTGCAGAACTCACCGACAGGCGCAAAACTTGTCCAGACCTCCGTTATACTGACGCAGAGTTTGCTTTCTTTCAGTTGTGGTCGGAATAGCTGCAATTGTGCCTTTTGTGGAAGCATTTACCGCAGGTGCAGGGAGCGATTGAACAGCTTTCGCGTTCGTCCTTCGACACTGCCTTAAAGCAGGGAAGAGCGCGAAAAGTTACGAAGCCACCCAAATGTATTGCTGCGGCAGGTTATATCTCGCGCCGCCATAATATCGGTCCGAATAAAGGATAGATGCACAAAAGAAAAACACACACACTAAGCTACATGACGCGTCAATCAGTCGAAGTTCTTGTCGAAAACTGTTTTGGCCATCTTGAGAAGGGCGAATTCGTGGCAGTCGTCATGCAGCACGTTGATTGCACCGAGACACAGTTGGTTGTACCGAGTCAGAATGTCACGCACCTAGAAAGAGTCCGATAGCGTTAGTCTAGTGCTGTAACACGCAAAGCATTTCGCAAATTTCTAGTGTCTCGAAATCCGCGGTGGTTGCCCAGTGGCTGTCGCGTGTCGCCGCTGAGCTCTACGTTGCGGGCGCGATCCTGTAGCCGCGGCGACCGCATTTTTATTGGGGTTAACTCCAAACGCGCTCGTGACGCGCATTTACATGTACGTAAATAACTTTCGTTGGTAAAAGTTAATCAGTAGTACCTCACTACGGGCGTGCCTCGTAAAATATTCATGCTCATGGTACTCCTAACATCAATAATTTATTTTAAAGAAAGTAATTTACTTTTTTACATCGCTCCAATTCCTTAGGTTTCCTTTGAACTGAACTGCACCATTTGACATTGTTTGTATATTCCGAAAATTCTATAAAAAATACCTGCTTTAAGCACCCGAGATGTAAAACGCAATACTTATGCGATGTAGTAGCAGGTAATACTTGTTACAGCCGTTCATACCTATAGAATGGTCGGCAATAATCAACCAGCCGTGCGGCTTACTGCAGGCAAATTCAACTTTTTTCTTCGGTATACACATTGCTCTTTTTATATTGTTCGTCTAAAATTTCTCATTGACACAACCTCTTACTTCAGCATCACAAAATAGGGCGATGAAGTTAACTTCACAAGTTGAACGCTCGAGATAGAAACTGTGTCGGCGGAAAGATGCCGAGTTTTCGACTTGATACAACTTATCTGATCTATACTTATCTGAACTTATCTATACAACGGGCTGATCTAGGACAAAGTTCTAGATCAGCCCGTATGGGTTTCCGCTGAAACCACGCACTGCAGTCGGATATGTGATTTTCTTTTATTTCATAAATCTTTATCCACCTAGGAGGATTTGCAGAACTAATTTGTCATGATTGCACCTACTACCTAAATGTTGGCCTCATAAGAAGCTCCAACTTTATCCTTTTGCATGAACATGACTGATATGCCCAAGCTTACTTACGCACAGGTCAGTTTATTTCGCACTTTTATTTTTTTACCTAAGCACTACAAAGGGACCATATTGTAAGTACCATAAGTGAAAACTTTCGGCAGTAATAACTAACCTCTATCGCTCTCATTGTTAAGGCAAGCATCGACAAATGTCCTGATTTAGCGTGGACTCCACGAATGCATTGAGTTGTAGTATGCTATGGGAAGATGCCACTACGGTGCTTTCTTGTGCTTTCTTTAAATGGTAATTTGAAACAATCTCAGCGTCTGTAACCATTATCTTCTTGTACAGCTGCGTCAGGGAAGATTGAATGTTTTCATTGGAAAAGATTTCTTGCTTTCATAACCTACTTGGCGCATGTTGTCTATATGACCTCGCGTGTCACCTCTCAATAAAAAGATTGCGTCTCAATAAAAAGATTGACACTACCAGCGCATTAGATCGATAATCTACTCATCAGGCCGCAGACCCTCGCAATGATTAACTGTACCTTGCCGCTGTTCCTCTCCGTGCGTATACGTGGTAGCCGCTCCCAAAAGACATCATATATCAATTACACGATCCCAGTTGACGAAAATCCGGCTGCCTAAATATTAGAGTTTCGAGAAGTTCTTGTTGATTATTTTATTTTTGCCAGTAAGATAATTGTCTGTTTTCTACGCACGTAGTGCTTTCTGCGAAAGACAAAGAAAAGTGTAAAAATATTGAATTCATACCTTCTCAAACATGGTTTTATTGGTGTCGAAACTGTAAAAGGGTGCGCCCGCGATGTACATTGATTTGTCCTTTTTGTCTTGCTTGGCATTGGGCAAAGTGCATACCTGGAAGGTACGTGGAACGTCAGCAGATGGCATATATTAAATGGCTTAGGTATACTTAGCCAATAGCACCAGGCAAGCATGAAAAAAACCTAAGTTGAAACGTCATTAAGAAATGTGCTAGCGTAGATTACGCACAAAAATATCTGAGCAAAATAACTACCCATTTTATGAAAGCATGCCCATAATCGGCTCTACAGGTCGCTATAACCACTGCGAGTAGGCGCTGCTGCCGGCCTGGAGTGATTCCAGGTCGTCATTACATGGTCCCGCTTCTGCCCCAGCATACCCAGTGCCTCCACTAAGTGCCTCGAAGAATAAAAAAAAATATATAGAACGAAAACATTTACATTAAACAGCCCCTCTATATGTTGATGTGCGTTTTTCATGCAAGCCATGTGTATTTTTTTAAGACAAGGCCTTCTTAGTGGACTTCTGAGGGATTTGGCATAGCTGGGAGTTGGATATTTTGTAACTACCACTAGAAGGAAACGGCCGGTTGGGTGACTCGTAGAGGTCTATGAGCATTATGTTTCTAAAAAGACACCTCGTCATGCCGAAAGTACCTAGTAAGAGGCAGCAACTGAGAACGTAATAATAAAAAAAAACGAGTAGAGGTATACGTAACCTGCGCAGCATGTGAGTGTCCATCGATTCATTGTAGCTAACTCTAGTGCAAAAACTCCCCATAGCACTCATGCATTGATATCGCTAACCACGGAGGAAGGAAACTAAGGAGAGGCCCTACCCCCTGCGCGCGCTAGGAGAAAAGTGTGGCGGAAATGACGTAGTAGGTTCTCATTTTTTTGCTGCTTTTTTGGTTTTTTTTGTTGTATGGCCACGCCTTTTGGGTCACAATCGCGGCGTTGTTATGGTTTTGAGCGCTCACACGTGTTGCTCTGGTAGGTTTCGGGCCGTGGCAAAGGCGCTGAGTGGGCGGGTTTGCGTTAGTCACCGTGTCTTGTTGCGCTGTGTTACCTGCACCGTGCTCTGCCAGATATTGCGCGAGCGCGCGCGACACCACGCGCAACGCGGCGTGGTGTCGCGAAAGATGTAAACAAGAGAGGAGGGTGGCCCAAAAGGCGGAGCATCGCCATGAGCAACGCCAAATTCCGGCTTCACTTTTGCTTCACAAAGAGTGACGTCAGGGCCTCTCCTTAGTTTCCTTCCTCCGTGTCGCTAACCGAGAGGGCGCCGCCATGTTGCTACTCTGTGCATGGCGGCAGACAACACGACGAGATGTGATTAAGAGGAGACGCTCAATCAACTTGATCCTGGGCAACCTTCAGTATCGTGGCCCCATCTAGTTCAAGCGCATGCAAACGCATGCTTTCGCACGCAGTAAATCTTACATAAACATTTTCTAAATAGCCATCGGAGGTTCCTAAATATATAAAGAATGAACTTACCATAACTGTCCTTACGTACATAATACGTGTAAATGCTTGTTTTTGCGTCACAAAATTAATATTGCTAGCGTTACAAAATTATAGGTAGCAACATGGCGGTATCCTCGCGGTCGTCACATTTTTCGCTCAGTTTTTCCTCCATGGTTCGTGTACAAATTTTTGTGTGAGTGTCTGTGTCGCTGTCGCCCTCTGCCGTGCCGCTCCCCAGTGCCATCCAAGTTAAATGCCGCACCCTCTTCGCCAGATGGCGTGAATGGTCCGAGTTCGATAGGGTGCCTCACCGCGCGAACTGCGAGCACGCTGCCGAGCACGGCAGCAGGGAGGGCCCGTGCGTCGAGGACCCGCATAGACCAAGGGGCGAGGAGAGCTCGGTCGGAGAAGAGCTTCCGAGCGCGCGTGCTTGCTGTCAACCTCGAGCGCGCGCGGAGGCGAAGGTGGCGCAGCCGAGCTCAGTAATCTGCATTCAGTGGCCGCCAGCTTTGACGGAACCACAGCGCGGCGCGGTATCTCAAGTGTGCGTGAGCGGCACGATGTACTGAAGCGTTGCGCGGTCGCATGACACGCACGGCGTGCGGTCCCGTTACGCCGTCGAGAAGTGGACGCTCGTATAGACTGGCTTCTGGCGCAGTCTGTCTGACCGGCGGTGTTCGGTGCGCTTTGGCGTAACCGGCTGAGCGATGTGCGTACTACAATTCATGAATGGGCATTTATTATGCAAGCCTTTTTAGGCTGCTACTACTCTCTACAGGCCATGTCTCGCGCGCAGCGTGATGAAAATCGATATCTGCCCTTTGTTTTGTTTTCCTAACCGAAACTTGTTGCCTTCCTCTAGTTTGCGTCAATCATTCTCTCCACGAGTTAAATGGACGCGACCGTATCCACTATAGAAATTGAGAATGCTGCAGCGTGTACATAAAAACGAAATTGTCCAGAAACTCCAGAGGTCGCGTTTGAACGCAAAAGAAGGGGTGTGCGAATAGCCGAGCGTTTTGTCGGGATCGCAGAAACTCGAAAGCTGCTTAACGTGACAATCGCAGTAGAAGCACCACTCGCGCTAGCGCGATAGGACGTGCATTTCATTGTTGGGGTTCGATGAGGAACGCGTCTTACCGCTCGATTGCACAAGTGAAATCGATTTCTGTGTATCTGCACCTTTGTGTCTACAGTGTCGTGACGTTTATTAGGCCGCGTGCTATAATATGCCATTAGCCTATTCTTCGTCGACATTTACAATTTTATTCTTCTTGTTAAGACTGTCGTGACTTGTGTTAGGCTTGAGATATGGTGACGAGTTATTTTAATTATAATGTCCTCTTAGCAATAACATCACCTCATCATGGACGCTATTACGCGCACGGTAGCTCGAGTAATCTCTTTTTAAACTCTCGTTTTGCCTTGCATTAAACCAGGATATATCTGACTGACAATGTAACAGGCCTAAGTGGCGATTTCGTGCGATGCTCATTTCCAATACTGGTGCATCAAAATAACGTGTCAGATAGTCAGGGCTTTTTCCCGTCGTTTCTGAGTCTTTTAAGCTTTCACGCATTTGTTTGCGCAACATGAGCTATCGCCACTCGCGCCAAGCCCAGATATTACCAGTTTGTATTACATCAGTAGATTGTTTTAGTAGTCACTTCCGCGCTCTGTTGTTGCTATACAGAGGGGAGCCACCACTCTGAGTGAATATTTAAACTCAATTGGATGCACATTGCTGAAGTGTTCGGAGTTATCGTTCTCGAGTACAACCTGTAGGGTATTATTCGATCTTGCAAGCATAATGTCGCTTCCGCCCCCTACCTCGTGCTCGCGATCAGCCTATAAAGTAACACACTATTAGCAATTCATTTTCAACGACGTTGTCAGTTCGCGCGTAGCCCAATTGCACCGTAGCGCGATTTCTCCCACGTGGTGTCAGACCGGAGTCGCAACAGCCGTAGTTGCCCGAGCGACGACAATGACGGTAACTCAAGTGCTCAAAATTTATTCCTCGGACCAGTAGAAGCAAAGTGAAAAGCAGCCAGAAAACTAGCGAAACTAATGGTAATCTTTTTTAAACTTTAGATGCATGATCAGTAAAGACATGTGGAAATGCGACTGGGCTAAAAGGCATCGCACTGCAGGTGGAAGCCGAACCAACAAGTACCGCTTTGCGCGCGCGCTGCTTTCTCCTTTGCTCTTTATTCCTACAGTTTAGTAAAAGGGGCAATTAATTTTCCCCAAGTTGTATCTAGTTTTCTTGTCTGCTCGCTTCGATAGGTGCAGTTTAACAAAGGTACAAATACACGACTCTGCTCTGACCAGAGCCGCTGATTTCACCTCATGCCGACCTACTCGTAGCGGGTACCGAAAGGGCAACAATAATGCGCGCGGCTTTAAGCGACTGTAGACCATATTAGATGGCTTGTAGAATGGATTCTATGCCGTTTTCTCGTCGTTAGGGTGCAATATACAACAATCATTTTGGTCGCATGGAACGTCGCAGAATTCGAACAAACACGTGTGTTGGTGTGCGAAGGGTGAACGAAGTACCAAAGGTACTCGCAGAAACTGAAGTCCGAAGCCGCTGAATCGAATTCCGGTGGAGGTAGTGACATTTCGACGAGGGCGAAAGGCAAATACACCCGTGTACCGTGCATTGGGTACACGTCAATGAATCCAAGCTGGTCGAAATTATTGGGTCGAATTATTGGTCGAATTTATTATTATTATTACTAGGGCATGCCTCATAATGATAACGTGGTTCTGGCACTGGAAATCCCACAGAGTCTAATTTTCGAAAATGAAACTTAACCCAATAACTGCGCGCGCACAAGCGAAATGGCATTAGGCGTGTTTCGTTGGAGCGACTTAGTAAAGTACTCATGCAGAGATAATTGCTTCGAAATGTGAGCAGTAGTTTGTCCGCGCGAGGATAAACAGCTGCCATGTCTCCTGGTCAAGATTTGTCTGTACTTAAAGAAAAGATCTAACAGTGCGTGCATATATCGGCGTTATATACAGTCTGGTGCGCGTAAAAAAAAACATATTCACGGAAAGAAAAAAAAAAGAATTTTATTCCCGTATGCATTTTTCGTCGAATAGAAAAAGGAGAGCCAAACAAACGTAACACTTCCTCCAGAATAACGATGCTCACTGGAATCATTCATGTGGATCTGGCGTCCATGTCAAACGATGTGTATAACAGCTCGTGTAGTTTTTTGTTAAATTTCAGGCAGCAAATGACAGTCCCTTACCTAGAAAATTGGTTTCTCCGAGGAGCCAGATCAGAGTGCTAGCTCACTGCAGGACATATAAAGCAAACATTTAAAGAGTAAAAGGACGCATACCATTACTGGAAGGAAACCGCCAGGAAGAACAGTTGTGACAATGGGCCTATGATAGTAAGCGTTAGGGTTTTAAGCCCCTTAAAACATTCCTGACTGCAAATCTGAAACGTAAAGTAAGCAATGCTGCGCCTCGATATATGAAAATGGACGCCGTCTTTTTCAGCACCTACTTCGGACTGCTTGACAGGGGTAACGCTGTCGGCAGGATCTCCAGGCTTGTCGATTTTCCCCACTGCCGAAGCAGACTTTAGCGCAGCCATTGTGAACGCCGCGCAGATCTTAAGGTTCGGCAATGTTTTTGTCGCGTTCTCTATGGTATCATTCTGAAAAAGAAAGAGAAATCATCGCTTACCCGCTGTTTGAAATCAGAAGACGCTGCCGTCTCCATTAAGCCTCAATACTTTCAAGATTCTTCTGCACATCGACGCGGTTCTACAAGTGTGAGAGGTAGCAAATAACGGGCATTCTTTGTATACGACTTTCGCCGATGCTACCGCATACCTGTGTGTTCATCTTCTGTAAGCGCTCATTTTCTATACGCCAGAGTGCCAAGAATAAAAAGAGACTCCGATTGCTGCAGCAAGTACCGCCACTCTCGAAGAAAGCTTGGTGCTAACTCAATACCGTATTATTCCTTAAGACTGTGTGGCACCCCTTATAAGAACCTAGCAGGTTGCGTAGAATCCAAATAGTCCCGTAAAACCATGTAGGATCCGACGTGAAGTTTGTAGATCACGATTTTTCCAGCTCAAACAGCGAGCACATTTTGGAACGCAGGGTTCTAATCGCGACAGAAACAAGGTAAGCAATTTCTGTTATTCTGGATTATATTAAACATGTCACCTGGAACGAGGATGAATTGCGTCTCCATATTTCGCGAACACGCAAGTAATTAATAAGGCTGAGTTTTTTGGAAACCTTTTTCTGTGCAAAGTAGTTTAAGAAATTGTGCCTGAGTGCGCATTGCACCAGACAGTCTCGGACCGAAGAGAGCTAGCCCCGAAAGCGCAGCTTACAAGCTCAGGGAACGAGATGAAACATGCTTGCACAAACATTTGCTTTCGTTGTTTTTCGTCTGTGTTCCTTCGCAAGGCCAGTCTTGACATGCCAACCTCTTCAATCCCGACTGCCGATCGCGGAACAAAATAGGTAATAGGATCAGTGCAAAAGCGCCTCGTTACTGTATTTAAAAAAGAAGGCCCTATGTACTTGTGCGTGACATGGATTACGAGAATAAATTCCGAAGCAGGAGGCTTTTTCTACATGCCTTTGAAAATGTTCCATGAATGTTAGAAATAAAGTGAGACCATTTCTTCGAATCCTTCATGCCCTGTTTTCTGTCAGGAGAGAAACCACAGTTGATGTTCACATGAGCATTGTTCGAATCAGCTAATTATTGCTCATGCCGAGGCTTGGTAAAATTGTTCCCAAGTAAGCTACAGACGAGACGTGGACATCCTCTGTGTCTACGAAACGGAAACGTGCAACGAGATTCACATTCACAGTAATATTAGCTGTCAGCTCCCTTCAAGCTCCCCAGTGACAGCCAAACGCATCCGAAAGCTAGTCGGCAGGTTCGCTATGAAGTTGAGTATCGGCTCACAAATTTCACGCTGCAGGCATCGCGCTTAACATTGCATACGTGTACTCACGATGTGGCGAAATGGATTTGCCAGGGTTGCGACTTTGAGGTGCTCCAGGCTGTCTTTATGCACGGCAGGTGGGAGAACGACTAGCACTGTGAAATACCTCTGCCTGCATCGAAAATCAGAGAAAGGTCGTTCGCGAACTGTTAAACTTGCAATTTGCAAAGTGCAAATGTGCAACTTATGTAGACAAATAAGTATAAAACCACAACACTCAACGTGGTTGATCACTTCTTTTTCACAGCATTGGTGCACGCAAGCTGGCCCAAGGAAATAAATGCAAGTGCAAGAGATGTGTCACTTACATGTCGGTGGTGATCTTGGGAATGTCAGCTGCTTGAACCTCCATGTACACGGTGCCCGTTACGCTTGCGAATAGGTCCTGTAACAAGAAATAACATCGGTGCCTAGGGCAAAAACTTCAAAACATAACGCGTCAGTGCACATGTAAGACTAGCAAATTGTTCATTTAGGTGCCTGAACCTTTTCCGCCCTCAAAACAACGGTGGAAGAAAAGTGTCACCTATTTCATCTGTCACATCGTGACATCAGCCTAAGGTAAATGAGAACGTTCTACACTGTTTCTTACGTGGCCGCAAAACGAGCAAGTGAATTGAATATGGTGCTTGTGGAAGCACCGTAAGAACTCGCGCATAATACTAGTGCTTCTGATCCGTGACTTCATCATTCCAAATTTGTCCTTTGTATTGTATATGAACTCAAAAAATTTTCACCCCA
Organism: Dermacentor andersoni; assembly: GCF_023375885.2. Lineage (NCBI taxonomy): Eukaryota > Metazoa > Arthropoda > Arachnida > Ixodida > Ixodidae > Dermacentor > Dermacentor andersoni. Next base: position 134,493,023 of record NC_092816.1, read on the forward strand.
AATCTACAGTTCCGGTTGATTTGTCATGGTTATTACGCCATGGCGCTATTTAGCTCGAAGAAGCCGAAGCAGAGTTTCCATGGGATGACATCCATGAGAAAGGACTCCTCTCTTTTTTTTTTTTTGACAGTAAATTCCCTAAGGACGACAACCAAGGCATGGATCGCCAATAAAAATGTTTTCAGCAGGTCTTTGTTGTGCTGCTCTCGCCACTTCTTCTGTCCTTAAATTTATGGTTTGCTTAAATGTACCTCACTCGTGTTCAGCGGGAAATAAAAGTTTCCTGGATACTTTTTCTTGGCTAATATCTCTTCGTAATATATTCGGGTCCGTACTATGCGCGAGGTTTTACGGTACTCCAACATATGATATGCACAAAGTTGGGACATCACATTTTGCATAAACGAGCGATATACATGTATGCCATGCGTTGTAGGAAATGCGTTCGAACTTCCTTGAAAATAGAGAAAATGAGATAAGCAAACGGCAGTCATACATTTCAAAACATGTCTCAATGTAGTAATTGGTCAAGCAATTATGCAAATTAAACTGAGTAAATTTTAAATGAAGCGACTGAGATCGCAGCTTCATATAAGAACTCTCGTTTGGTATTGGCCCACCTCTGAGGCCCAAGCAGTCACGTCCCTCATGGGTGTTTGCTATGGGCATGACAGTTGCGCTCTTCAGCTAATCAGTTCCGCTTTTCTGCGTGAAATCAGTCGGACTTCATTAGGCTGTGACAATTAGCGGCATCTGCCTTTTGCATTTCTCGAAACGGTTATCAGCTGTTCGGTAACGCGCATCAAGTCTTCCATTGTGAGCAATCCCATGGCTATTTCGGTTTAAAGATGTGTACTCTAATTTTCGCCATTACTTATCTAATTAAATGCATTGAGTGATTTTCAAATGTAATACTCTGTGTCCAAAGCAATGTAGAGGAGATGCTTTAGTTATCTCATGATCCTTAGTTTGAAAAAAAAAAATGTCGAATGCATTTCGTGAAACATTCAGTATTAACGAACTCAAGACCTAACCGTTATCCTGTAGAGGAATTGAATGCAGGACCTGGTACACAGCCATAGAGACGGTATACACAGAGCGAGTAACTGCCAGCGCTTCTTGCACCGCCAGTCAAATCTTGGGACATCGAGTCATTGTACTGTGGTATACGATGAAAGCAGGGCCCTTTGTAACGCATTATGACTGAATTTTATCCAAGAGCGATCGCCCAGCGCGCTCCAGTGGTGCAAAAAAAAAAAAAAAACGGCGGCTGCCATGTGATTCAGTTGTTACGTTTGAATTGCTGAACACTACAGACGCTATTTGTTGTCCCAGAAAACGAATCGCAATCCCACTTGGTCAAATTTTGCTCTTTCACTTGACGTCTTTAGGTCTGGAGGAACTGTTTGGTCATTCTGACCCACCAGCATCGCCTGTCGACAGAAGTTGTCACTGCGATTCATCGACACTCCTCGGCAATTTGCGAGAAGCGTAGCGTCGTCTTCAGTCGAGACACCAAGCTGTGCTAAACTCGGGATAAGTGGAAAAGCAGCTTTAATTCGAGGATCATTTGCGAAGACGGGGATCAGTCATGTATTACTTGGAATCCAATCATTAAGAAAAGTAGGCACGCATGTTGCATTTAAGGTGCGATCGACTGTTAAAGGAGACATTTTGTACAGCACGGTCGAACTCTGGCAAGTGCACAATTTGTTGCCGTTTGCAGCAGATGACTTTTGGTTTGTAGTGTTTGCACCTTCCTACAGAGCCCTCCATTGCATTGATGTAGCTTCGACCAGCACTTGCCGCTAGGGTGACAGCAATGTGAGAGACGCGTATTTATTTATTTATTTATTTATTTATTGACCTTTATTTCCTTCTTTTGTAACATAAAGGTTGCACATAAAAAATGTGTCTCTTCGCTTTAACTGTCGACCGTACTGTGCTCTACTAACGCAAGCGAATACTCACGTCAAGAAAGTTTATGGCATCGCTGACAGTCCATCCTGCCCGAAGCCTCAGGTAGAATCCCATTAAATTGAGAACGTCGTTGTTCACCGCATCGATGAGATTTGAATCGGGACAGTACCCAGACGCGTGGATCTCTCCTTGGTGGGCATTCAGAACCCCAGAGTGGGTTCCGTAGGACTCGGTTAGGAAAGTGTCCACGGCTGCTAGACCAGCTAAAATTGGGGAAACAGAAAATTCATAGGCGTCGTGTCGATATACCGCGCCTTCTGGTTTTTCTCCCGAAAGCTACTGAATTGACAACAAGTCAACGCATATAATATATACTGCAACGGGTATAGCGAATATTTACAACAATACAATCATATACGAGGTTACACCAGCAACAAGTAGTAGTGACGGACACGAGCCCCTCGAGTGCCGCTGGAAACTTCGTTGCTGTCGTCATCGTATGAAACGACGATGACAGGTAAGTTGGCTTTAGCAGCCGTAGACCAATGAATAATGACACATTGTTAGTGCGAATTCGTTCAGTACTAAACATTCAATTGTACGCTAAACCGAAGTTCTTGTTCTTGGGTAGGCGGCGCATGCGCAGAGCGTGCCCACGTAGCACGCAATCCTCCTGTCGCCGACGACCGTACCAGCGATTGAGCGACGAAGACGTAATCCGAAGCGACATAAGTTACGTGCGACCCAGTGACGCAGGCCAACCACCGACGACAAAAACCGGACGTTTCGCCATTACAGACCCTACATCGCCAATATGATCCCATTTGGAGGAAACTTTATGCGTCCGACCACGCAAAGCGCGTCGGCCTCCACCACCATCATCATCATCATAACCGTCATCATCCTCATAACCATCATCATCCCCATCATCATCATCAGCAGCAGCAGCATCATCATCATCCTCATCATCATGCACTTTTGCCCACTGCAGGACAAATGCTTCCTTGCGACCTCCAATTAACACCGTCCTGCGCCAACCCATTCCAACTGGAGCCTGCGAATTTCTTAATTTCAGTCGGCCTCCTTGATATCTCCTGAAAAGCACATTTGGTTATTTTGGTGACAACTTTTCCACGACGATCATGTACGTCCTGCATGCAGGAAATGTGTGATTTGGTGGACGTCTGGACTCCGGATCCCACCTCCTATTCAGCGGCCTGCAAATCACCAAATGGTCTGCCGATCAAGACACGAATCTTCCCTGTGCATGTGCCCCAACTGGTCAGCTCCTCTTGATCCATTTTGCAGCCTACGCGTGCCACCCCTTTCAGGTAAAATGTCACCTTGGGGCGCTATAACGTGAAGCTATTCCAAACTTTTCTATTCCAATTCTGCAATCAGCCCACCGCGATTGGTTAAAAATTTTTTTGGACCACCCCCACTTCACCTGTCTGTCATGCGACGTCACGAAATCCGCGATAGCTCCCCATCTGATATGACGTGTACACACTGATTATGCATAATTTGACCGAACAAAACAAAAATAGTTACTTCTGATTCCACACCTTTTTGCCATTATCCCTCGGCTATTGGTGAAAAGTTTTCGGGCTGCACCCACTTCACCTACCTCTCACGCGACATCACAAAACCGCAAAAACTTACCACGTCAAATTGGCGCGTACGCGTTAAAGATGCATTAATATGCCGAACGAAACTGAATTTTCTTCTGAATAGCCGAAGGCTGCCCTGTTCCGAAAGGAACAAAAGATGGCTGGCGCCGATCGCTCCGGCACTGGCTACTCGCCCCTGCCGGAGAGCATGTGTTTATTTCCTTGTAATAAAGCTTCTTGCGTGGCCGTGTAACGTTTTCGAGAACTTTCGACACGTTTCCGACCTCGTTCTGCCAACTCTGCTGAGGATCCGTTTTAGCGTCATTCTTAAGCTTCCGTTGCATGCCGCCGCGATTGTCGACGAGCCACCGCAAGAAGTAAGAGGAAGCGGCCAATCGCATACGTCGGCACCACCCTCTTCATCAGGTTATCGATATTCAGTGCAGTGGCTCGGCCCCATCGAATCCCTCTCAACTTGAGCATGCTTCTCGCCTCTTGTGAGCCAATTAGATAAGACAAGCCGCTCAGTGCATACAATGTTGCTCGTTTTTCAAGCAAACAAAAGCAACCTCCTATGAACGAGGGGAGCATTTGATTGGTTTGTTCAGACAACCCTGCGGGTGACCGCCCGATGATTGCGTCGGCGGGGACGCAAATTTGAGGTCAGGAGATTGGAATAGAACATATTGGAATAGTTTTACGTTATACGGCCCTTGGTTTAGAGCAGCGTTGGGGCCCACCTGTTGTGGGCGCTGATGCGCTTGTACATGGCTATCCAATATCCAACATCCAAACCATCCTTGACAGAAAAAGTTCCCGGGTCCCGTCATTGGTGCAAAAACAACAACAACAACAAAAAAAAACAAAGATAATCAGAGGAGCCTGTGACTGCTGCGCTGTAGCCGCTTCAGTGGTCATCGCGGAGCAATCAAGACGGCGACCGCTTTAATGTTCCGCGCTTGGTTGACAAAACGGGCACGCAGGGAAGGCTTACCCCGCACCTCCGCGAAAAGAGGATGTTACGGGGATAGCCGCACGTTCACAAATTATAATCATTTACGAGGTTACATAAGCGACAGGTAGCCGCGACGGATGCAAGGCTCTCGCGTGCCTCTGGCAACTTCGTATAGCTGTCGTCATCGTCCAACGGACAGTAGCAGCCCCTCCTCTGTCGCGTGACAGTATAAGTCACACGCACATTTCTGTAGGCAGCGCAGGAAAGGTTATGTGTATGCACCTGCTGTCTGGGCTTGATCAGGCCGTGGTTGACGGGACATGTCATTGCGGTTAATACTGATGCGCACACTTCTGCCGAGTCATGCCAGTGGCGATAGGCTGCTGAACTTGAGGCCACGGGTTCGATACTTGACGCGGCGACCGCTTTCCCATGGGGTCGGAGTGCAAAAATGCTTGTGTGCTGTACACTGGGTGCACAGTATGAAGAACACCAGGTGTGAAATTTTACTGCGCGGTGCCGCACTACGGCGCGCTTCGTAATAGCATCGTTGTTCTGGCACGCGAGGCCCCAGAATTAATTTTAAACTGAAACGCTCATATCTGAGATCCAACTATGACCTATACTTACGGCCACATGCTCTTTGTAGGTTCCCTAATGCCAAAAGACAGATGCATGTTTTTTTTAAAAGTTTCCTGTGGCTATCTTCTTGGGCACTTATGTTCTTTCAAGTTCGAATGGAGTCCGAACAGAGAATGTTCTTGGAGGATCGAAAGTATTTATGAATGACGCAATGTCAGGGAGTCACTTTGGCTGCCCAGGACGTAAGCGTTAAATTGTGTAATGCGGAAATTTTCTCTATTCAACGTCAGGCACTTCAGAGAATTGGTCGCGATGTCCTGGTGGTTCTGGTCGTGGAACGCAAGTATTTTTTATATTTTTTTTTGCCGTTGATATTCACAAAATATGCTGTGGAAAAGCCTTCCATTTTTTTAGGAAACAAAAATATTATCTCTTATAGTGGGTTCTGTAACTTTCCTGCTTCTAATTGAGGAACACAGGAAAATTAGGCCAGAACAGCCACGCATGGATCTGGCAAGCGCAAAAGTGCCGCCAAGATTAAACTATTTCGCACTTGTGCGCCGCTACCGCACCGGCCACACAAAAGCTCAAACTAAAGATACTTACAGACTGCAGCGTGATTGTATAATGTGGTGAAACAATAAAGCATCACGGAATCTACCTCTCTTGCATTCAGTACGAGTAAGGTTGAGTTCAGTACGAGTCGTGCAAATACTAAGCAGAGATGAGGAGATCCGGTGAGAGAAAAAGCGCCATCCCGAGCCTTGCGAAATTTAGTGGCGCCATCTTGTTAAAGCTGCCCGCAAAAGCACACACATGTGTACACCAAGCTTTAGAAAAACCCGTGAGGTCTTTGTTGAAGATGTACAGATTGAACTTACGAAAGTTTAGATGCGTTCTATACAAACGTGCTAGGTGCAGTTTCTCATTTTTGCATCAAGTATTTCTATAATATGTGTCGCAATATAGAACAAACTCAACCATTTTAAAATAATTGCGGCAGCCACAACATCATGGCGACGCGTTTGCGCTTTCCATCTTTGTAACGCGCTGTTCATTCAGATTTGGTTATATTAACTTGACGTAAAATTCAAGAAATCTGGTCTGCAAAAACTTACTGTGGCCGGCCAGAGTCATTTCGCCTTGGCTGTCGAACTCCAACACTTCCTTCATGGCATACACGTCGCAAAGTTTAAGCCCGAAGAGGTTATTTACGATATCCGGACTTGGCACTGCGAGGAATTCGACGAGGCATATAATGGGATTGTTGACCGAACCTGGAGCGAAAAGACGGCAATTTTTTGTTATTACCTAAATAACCACGATCTCCATTCATCAAGGCGGCTCCACTGAAAAACACAACCTAGAAATTCAAGGTAATAAGGGAAATTTAAATTCTTTATCCACACCTTCCAATTAAAACTACAGTTGCTTTGATATACAAATGCACAACGTCCGCCATTTTGTATATTCACGACGATTACAAGCAAAGCTGTTACTTTCGAGTAGGGGCAATGAAAATCTTAGTTGTATGTACTTAGCCCCATACTTTACGCTACTTTCATATGATTAGGCCGTTGGAAACCTTGCCAACATATAACGTTTTTGAGACGTTGCTAAGGAATTTTTTACGAAGGCAATAACTCATCCACGTATAATTTGCTGCAGAAGAGCGCTGGACATAAAATTTATCCTATCTTCAGTAAAGTCGATTTCGATAGTACCTATAGCTCACACTGTAAAAAAACAGCTGTTAATTTAAAGAAAGTCTACAGAAATTTTCGCCAAGTGCTCTGTTACAGAAACCTGTAAAAAAAGAACAGAAATTTTCGGTTCTTCTTGATGTCCAGCCGATAAATCGAGTCTAAACGGAAATATAACCAATCTAAATTATTGTAACTGCATAAAAAACTATAAAATAACATTTTGGAGGTTTTTTTTTTTTTAATACACTGCGTCTTTTACATACATCATGCACGACGTGCTGTGTGCGGAACTGTTTCGATGTACCGCGCTCTATTCAAGATGGCTGCCCTTCGAGTCGACGCCTGTCTGCACTGGTCCGTTTCTTATTTCGCTAATATCTCACGAGTTGAGTAGTTTTCCTTTTAAGTACATTAGAGAAAGTGCATGACGTACCCTCTTGCCCAATAATTTCCACGTGTTCATGACATAGCCCAATACTTTGTGTGTTCATGACATAGAACAAGACTGCAGGGCGGGCAAAGAAAATTCAGGCTGACAGTGGCAAAATTTAGCAACTACGTGTTCCGACGTTTCCGCGTAAGTTGCGCTTTGCGAGGCGGCGTGTGATATGGATCGTAAATTTAGCTTTTGTTTTTTTTTCTTATATCACTCCTAAGGATTAGCCGATGTGCTTGACAAATAGCTTCTTGTCGATTGTTGGCCTTTTCGGATTGTATTTGTTCTTGCTGTATCTGCGAAAAAAAAAAAAAGTGCGCGTGCGTTCTCACAAAGCTCAATCAGTGACGTTAGCTCTTAGCAACGATCGAGTGTTTAGTTTCTTGAAGTGACTAGAAAGTGCGCCTCGTTTCGTTTGTGTAATATTTTATTTTAATTTATTTGATTGGATGCTGGCAAATGAACCCGCCGAATATCGGGGAACATGATAATGAGTATTGATTTTGTTGCTTACAGTTTGCTGCGCTTCGAGTGTTTTAGTGCGTTCACTGTCGTACGCAGTCCGGCCGGAACACTTGACTGCGTGGCTTAGTGTGCTATCCCCGAATTTTGAAAAGCACAGGGCGCAAGGTGCGAGTTACCGAGCGGCGAAGATATGCTGTCATCACACTCGTGGCCACGAAGAATTGCTCGCATGTCGTCTGGTAGCCTCACTTCCTGGCTCTGACCAAGAATAAATAAATGTATGAATGGCGGACCCCGAAAATGAGAAGGGTCGAAAGATTGCATAAGTTGGACTGCAGCAGAACTTTTAGTAAAAGAAAGTAAAAAGGCAGCATGTGTCATTGTTTCACGTACTGTAGAGTTAGCGTAATGTATACACTGCTTTTCCATTATTAGGACACTACATTATGTTGTGCCATTTCGGTTGATGTTGTTAGGAAATAGTTGAAGTCTGATTTGCTTGCGACCTATGGTGCTCTCAAGGGTTTGTGTAAGTGTTGTTTATGGTAAATGCCGTAAATATCTGGTACTGGAAAAAGAAATGCAGATTTTTTCCCCGTTCCTGCTGTTAAACGTTACAGCAGACGAGACAAACGCAGCCGACACACGAGAGCTCGGACTATAAGGCGCTCACGACCAATATAATTTTCCTCAGGCCTTGTGCCCCTGCGCGGCATTTTGAGTGCTGATAGTAGGGGTGATCCAGAAAACACGCTGATGGCACAGGCGTTCGTAGACTAAGAGATTTTGTGGTATACTACGGGCTCCTACAAGCGAAGGGTGAACACGTTATCACGTTGCCGCACTCTGCAGAGCAAGTATGCACCCAGCATGGCCACGCGTCGCAGAAACGCCGTGACGCGAGAAGCCTGTCCTGCCGGCTTGCCTTGTCGATTGCTAGAAGTTTTGAGCGCACCTAGTCTGCTTTGCGGGAAAGCGCACTTTTCTTACAATCTCACATTTCAGGTTGCAGGAAAGTAAGCTTCGCGTTTATGCAGCGGGCATACAGTGTATTTTTTAGCCATTTTTTTTTTGTAGGGACGGGGGGGGGGGGAGAGTTTGGTAAATAAAAAAGCACATGGAGAATATAGCACGATTTGGCCTATTGAGGTGGATTACCTAAATTAGTGGATTTTACTTGAGCGACAAATTGCGATGTGCAGGTTGCTGCTTAAAACCATTCGCTGAATAACTTTCTGATTATTCTCTTTGGGGCGTAAGTCCCAAATCCAAAATTGGGGCCAAGAAGTAATCAAGTCATTGCGCTACAGTAGAAATTCGAACACCAGCGCCGTTTTCAAGACATCCGTGTCCAAAGTCTGCTAAAAACTGCATTGACAGTAATGTTAAATTCATCCTGTACCATTGCATACAAGCATTCGAGAAGCTATAAGGGGGAAAGCCCGTGAATTTCATTGTAGACTTGAAGGCCGGATATCTAAAGTCTCGAAAGGCATAAGATGGGTCACCTGGTGCACTGTAGGGGTAGTGAGGTGGCTGGGAGAAGGCTTCGTCCTGCTGTATACATAAATACGCTGATAATGATGATGCTATTAATGATCGATGATCATCATGGTCTCAAAAGTAGTGCTTGAACTATAATTTTCACTAAACAAGCATCACTTATTCATTGTTCGGCTTCACTTCCGCAATTTCGACAAGTGCCCTATACTCAACAGTAATTCAGTTGCAGTCGCAGTTTATCATTCTTTAAATAAAACAACAGAAACTGAAACTCAATTAGAGTAGCCATAAAAAAGAAACCCACGAGAGCATGTGTATAATCATTCTTAGCTGGCTGCACGTTTTAATATTGTTTCAATCATACTAGCGCAGACGGTTCGTTAGTATTGTCATGTATAGGTGACATGCATAAAAACAAAACCAACAAAATGACCGAGACAGTGGGAGGGTGGTAGTTACACTTGCAGGTGAAGCGGTGAAGTCCTACATGTGATCTTTTGCTTTCGTTGTCCCCATTGATTGTTCACTCCTTTAATATGAAACAATACTAATTCTGAATGTGCCGTTTTTGTAAGCTTAACTGTATCTTAAAAAGAAAATACAGACGCCACAGTTAACCTGAGATTCACACATTCTCAGCTGAGTGCACATTCACAACAATAAAGTTAAGCTTGTCATTGCAATGTTCTTCATAGGCTTCTCCACTTTTGGAAGAAACAGTGACTACAACATGTAGTGTATGCGTTGTGTGTGTGTGTGTGTTTGTTGTCTGTATGCGGGCTGTGTACGTGTTGTTCATGCGCGTGTTAGTGTAATAAAAATTATTCGTAAGTGGCCTCACAAAAAGTATTAAGATACGCATACACTAAACTTTGTTGGCTACTCGTCACAAAAAAAAAAAAAAAAGCCCTTGTGCTAGAGACCTTCACTGAATTCTGTACGATCATGCTGCCGCCATATGTGTACTAAATAAACACTTTTGTTTTTCAGGTCAGTCGCAGCATGACACCCTGAGAGAGGAATTAAGGTGCAGCTCTCAAGCAAGAAGCAAGGCCTTGCACCAGAAGTCTGCATAATCAGGGGTCTTCGCGATTGAGCTTTAACGAGAAACTCTCCAAGAACGTAATTCTGAAGCCCCTTTCAGTAATTTTTCAGCTCCACTATGGTTTGATATTTAAACTGGTGCTCGTGTACAGTCGTAAGAAGTTGGCTGTTTCCGTTTTGTTTTGTTGTGGCTTATTTAGCCGTCACTGTTTCTTGGTTCAAAATAAAACCCTTTTTTATTTTCGTACGAAATGATCTGTAGCCTGGCTCTTCTTTGTAGCGTCATTAGCACAGTGTTAGAGCTGCCACCTGCTGCTCTTTGTCACGCGTGACTCCATGAAATATGCGGTTCCCTGCTTTATATATATATATATATATATATATATATATATATATATATATATATATATATATATATATATATATATATATATATATATGTATATTTGATGTAATTAGTTAAGCAATTTACAGGTGAGAAAAGTTTTGCTATTTTACCATTCAGCGACGATACTCAAATCAATACCTGACTTGCTCCAGCAGTTTCGCTTTCCATCAACAAAGCATTGGATTGTATTTGCATTTTGAAAATATGCACATCTCTTCAATCTTCACGTCACAATATCTGTACACTATGACACAACAAACACTGCAACTCAGCTTTGCACTATTGTGTGTCGCGAATTTGTGCATCAATACACGCGGTCACTAAATTAAAGAAATTAGTGGTACCGTCGGGTACGTTCTATAAACTGGCAATCAGTGCCTATAATACACAAGGCTGTGCGTACTTATTTGCTTCGCTTACCTTGCTTTGAAAGGGCACGTGCTTTTTGTCTTCCTTTACGTACGCCTGCGATTCACGGGGCGGAAGCTTATCTATACCTTGGTAAATTTACTTTAGGTTATAATAACGGGGGGGGGGGGGGGGGAGGAAAACTGATGTTGCTTGTTTTCTGAACCTAGTGCGCATACGCAGTTTTATTATTATTTCTGTGTTTATTTAATGTCATAGGCAGTTTCGATATAAAATAAAACAAAAAGTTTCTTGTGTTTTATAATGGACCAAATCACAAATTCTTTCTTGGAGCCATGAGAGAACAAGTGATCACCATATGTAACAGCAGCGCAAGAGAACTGAGCAAAAAAAGAAAAAAGAAAGATGGCAGCATACACGAGCGCTACATGCGACATTTGTCTTTTTGCCCTGCGGTTAAATATTTCTGGATTTTACCACACGGCCCAATTTTAGTTTTTGGACAAACTGCACATTTACAGTATACTTGTTATATTAAAGTTCTTCTGTGAGGCACGACAGAAAATTGAAACAGGACAGAAGTTCACAAAGAAATGGACACTAAAGTGGATAAACATAGGCTTAACAAGGAATATCGGGCTCAGCCAATGTTTCGGCCAAGGAAATTCACGAGGAGAAATGTCCTTCTGAAAACATTGGCTTCAGCGACATTCCTTTTTCGTCCACTATTTAGCACGATAGAAAAGCGTCTCTACAAATCTATTTTCTGCGCAGTGAAACCAAAAAAGAAATTGGCTAGAGCTTAGCTAAGGTTAAGCCTGGATATCAAGAAGCGAAAAGGTTCGGTGATGCTTATGGTTTAGCTTATGGTTATGCTTTGTGATTTAGCCCATGCTTATGCTTACGGTTTAACTTATGGTTATGCTTTATGATTTAGCCTATGGATATGCTATATGCTTACTGTTTAACTTATGGATATGCTTATGGTTTAAGTTATGGATAGGCTTACAGTTTAGCTTATGGTTATAGAGAGAGAAATTTATTTACAGAAAGGCAGAGAGGGCGGCCTGAGCTATAACTTGCCCTGGCCTGCTACTCTACACTGGGGAAGAGGGACGGGGAGGGAAAGGGCTGATGAATGATGATGGTACAAGGAAGAGATGAGTATATACAAATTCACAGAGCTGTGGCCTCTCTAAAGCCGTGCGTCCAGCCCAGTGGCTTGGAGAAAAGCTATAGCGGCACTTGTTACCAGGGCTGCGCTGTTTGCATTAGGCCAAGGACCTAAAAGAAACTCGTCCGATAGCGGTCTCTCATGGATCCTTGCAATGGAAGAAACAAGTTGCTGTCGTTCTTGCGCGTAGGCGGGCCACACACAAAACATATGTTCAAGTGTTTCTGGCACCTCACAGCATTCACAGTTTGGGCTAGTATCACTGGCACCTATCATATGTCTATAACGGTTGGTGAATGCGACACCAAGGCGAATCCGGTGCACCATGCTCGTGTGGCTTCTTTTGAGCTTGTGAGGCATACGAAATTTCATTTCTTGGTCCCATTTGTGTAATCGCTTGTGCCGTCAATCTGGTTGGGTCTACTGTTCTAACATAGAGTTGCGGTTTACGCGACGAAGTAGGGCGTTTGTGTCTGTACGTGAGAACGGAATGCGTACTTCACAGGCGTTATCTAAAGCAGTTTTCGCTTCAGCGTCCGCCTGTTCGTTCCCGATCAGGCCACAGTGTGAGGGTATCCACTGAAAGGTGAATTGTGGATATTTCTAGTTGCGTGGTCGAGGCGTTCTGTAATTTCTATAGCGATGGAATAATACGGCCCCATCTGAGGACACAGTCAATCGTTTGAAGAGCTGGCTTGCAATCACAGAATATCGTCCATGCGTGAGGAGGCTCCTCTGAGAGAAATCGAAGTGCCTCCCGGATAGCAACAAGTTCTGCGGCAGTTGATGTTGGGCTATGGTCTAGTTTAAACCGCCGAGCGATTATCATATCTGGAATGACGAAGGCTGCAGTGGAGGCATATGGTGTGACAGAGTCATCGGTATACACGTGTACAGTATCTCCGTATTTTGCAGAAATGTGCCACAGGGTGAGTTGCCTGAGGCCAATAGATGCAACGGATGACATTTTAGTAATTCCATGTATCTGCAATGTAACGACAGGTTTAGGCAGAACCCACGGGGGTATTCTTGGAATACAGGCGGGAGAAAATCTGGACGGCAAAACGCTTTGATGGCGCGATATAGTCATTGAAAAGCTGGAACCTGGGTGGGTGGCAGGGAGCGATGACAGAGGATAGTGCCTGTGTCGGGTCAACACGCGAATGTACATTCGAAGAGGCTTGCAGAGCAAGTATACCCCAATAGGACAAGCACGAGCTTCCGCTATTGTTCCATTGGTTGACGTGCATCGTGGGAGGCCTAAACATGTGCGCAATGCTTGAGCTTGAATGCTCTCCAGCGCGCGCACACAGCTAAGTCCCATGCTTGAGAGCACCGGAATGCTGTACCGTATATGCCCTACGAATAGTGCTTGGTAAAATTGGAGTAATGACTCCGAGGGGCCCCATCTTGTTCCTGCAACGACGCGAAGGACGTGAACAAAACTCTTCAGCTTTGACTTCAGTGCGGCGACGTGTCTTGACCAAGATAAATCCCCGGTCTATGACTAAGCCAATGAATCTGTGGTGTGTAACCGTAGGTATCACTACTCCGTTAACGATTATCGGATACCTGGTCATTTGGTTTCGCGTGAATGTAATCACGGAACATTTTTCTGTTGAGAGTTGGAGGCCTTCACGCCGCAGATACTTAGCTGTGATTGTCACTGCACGTTGAAGCCTAGCCCGCATTCGGGGACAGGTGGCTCCAGATGTCCATACGCATATATCGTCCGCATATGCACTAATCTTCACCGTGCTAGGAAGTTCGGATGCAAGGCCAATCAATACAACATTGAAAAGAGTTGGACTAAGAACTCCTCCTTGTGGAACACCTCGATGTATATGGTACTGTCCGGTGTCGCCATCACTTGTCCACATATACACCGTGCGGCCACTGAGGTAGCTAACAATACACGCATATAGCCGGCCACCGACGTCTCAATCTTCCAGTGCATCAAGGATTGCATAATGGAGTACATTGTCGTAGTTACGCAAATTGCTTACGAATTATATATACCATAAGTTATGCAGGATTATTAAACTTCTTTATTCATCATTGTTGGGCACATTGTCTTGCGATTTCTGTACAGCCATAAACACAGCTCTCTGTATCGGTTCTATCACTCTTTTCTCCTTCCATGTTGAACGCGCACGCCTATTCTCTGGCAAGCGGTTATATAGTCGGCCTCGGCGATAAGCACGCGCATGCGGCGAACGTCAAACGATGATGAATAGCGCGCGGCAGTGGCCGCCTGCGCCGACTCCGAACACGCTTACGGAGCCAATTCCGACATACGTCGGCTCGCGCAAAGCGCGGTGTTGACTAGCGTAGTGAAGCTTTTCGCTTCAAATATGTGAAACACGAGAATAAACACACCAAAGTTCTGTACCACTGAACAGAAAAGAAATTTCATAGAGAAACAGAACTTTTTTTGTGCCTTAAAATGGATATTTGTTTTACACATACATTGCATGAAAAATGAGATAGAAAAATATATTAGAACGGAAAAAATCTAAACAGAATATACAGCCTTTTCTTTAATACAAGACGGATAACTACCTTTAAATACAAAATTTCTCGTAATGTATAACAGAAAAAAGGAAAGTTAAATAATACAAAAAAAAGAAAAGAAAACAGAGCTTTACAGAAATTTTCTAACAAGACAGCTGCAAGAAATTTCCTATTTTTTTAAGGAACTTTTCTTTGGAGTGCAGCCAGTGTAGTGGTAAAATGGTGCACCATTTGTGGGTGGGGGGGGGGGGGGGAACCTACCTAACGCACCTCGGAGCGCTTGTTCGCGTCATTTATTGCAATTTACGGAATATATTCCGATAAACCTTGACTGTTTCCACATGCGCATTCATTGCTGAGGATATAAACATGGTGTCTCGTTTAGTTCACCGATAACACAAGTGCAACCTACTTCCCGTCTCATATAATGCATAGAAGAAAGAAAAGAGGGCTAAGTAAATGTTTACAATGCACGCATTTAGAGCGGAAAGGTATTGCTACACATTAAACTTAAAATGGCCCACGTTGCCACAAAATACAATCTTGCAATGGATGTTCCAAAAGATAGGGATTTATACTTGCGAACGTCTGTGCTCGGGCTTTAGTCAAACAACGTTCTAAAAAAAAAAAAATGACGTTTCGGCACCTATGCGGGCGACTTCGTCCGTGCACGAAAGGTATAATAGGGGGAATGCATCCTCCATGGGCAAACTACAGGGTGATGTACTTCCAACATCCAACTACGAAATAGCTGTACAGGGGGCTACGATAGAATGACAGGCCGGCCGATCAAGGTGGACAGACATCGATAGTACAAATTTTCTCGGCCCAACTCGCTTCGTCTGTGCCAACGTTTTCCCATCATCAAAATCAAATACGCGTCCTTTGTCGAGCAGTGATCAACTAGCTTCCTCTCTGCTCGGTGACATCCTTCGTGTATTCGTTGGGGCGTGTACCACGACACCGCCCACTCTCTCCAAGGTAGCTGGCGTCGCAGTCTGGGAAGTTCACTTCGCGGACGACACCGCTTTGTTCGTCCGGAGGCGGGCGGTGCTTTGGCTTCGGAGACCGTTTTGACAGTGTACGTGGGCTTAATTGTAACGCCCGACGGCCCAAGGCCCTGCGCATTGCGCGACATACACCACGACCATATGGCATGATGATTTGGTATATGTAATCGCTTCCAAACATTTAACTCTCTCGTGCTCCCCGAATATTAGCTTATAAGGAACTAAATGTTACACCCGCAGATACTTTAATTATGTAGCCGTCCTTTCTTGAACGTGGCCGAAAATATGTATTAACCGGAAGATTTAGTGAAACTATATAAAAATGAGCAACAGAAAACTGCAAAAAATGAAAGAGGTAGGATACTCAAAGTGCAATACATTTTTTTTTTCTTTCCCAATATTTGTTTTCAGTGTGCATGGCATGTACATGCAAGCGCACTATCAAATACGAGAAGCGGTTTGTAATGCTGTCGGGTCGCAATCATGTACAGGTTTCACTTTGTCGTGAATTATTCGTTGTGGGATGCGAAAAGCGTATTAGTTGTATACTAAAGGGATGCTAAAAATGAAACACTAACATTTCGTTTTGATAAAGCATTCCTAAGAAACAGTATTCTCGTTATTTCACCACACGATATTGGTTACTAGAAACGAAAATGAAGGTTACAGTCGTTTTTCTTGAATTTCACGCTAAAATGCTTGCACCAATACGTCAGTGAGACGTCACAGATTTCTAAATATTCTTTTTGGTATTTGGGGGCCGTTTTGTCGAAAAGCTTTCGAAGTCTTTGGCCCTGGTAGAATGCAAAATATCTCATCCTTGCCGATAAGAAATGAGGAAAACCTAAGCAGACACACTCAAAATGACTTTCCCAGTTGCCAAGCCACGCCGTCATGTGTACTACAGCTCTTAATTATCCCACTGCGGCGGTACAATTCAGACTTTCTAAACATTCTCGCCTGAAAAAAGAAGCTAATTGACACTACGAACACGAACTTCCGCACTACTACTCATGTGCCGGCTTGTGTATTTCGCCAGAAATCGCACTATTAAACTGAATGTCGACTGAATTCTATAGCATACATTTAGGAACTCACGCTTTATGCAAATACCAATTTACACATGGAATCCTGCCAATTACGGCACCATATACCACTTCTCTGACAACAGATTGCGCTATTACTCCCTCCAAATACACACATAGCTGGAAAAAAAGTTTACTTACTGACTTGCCAATTTTTTGGAGCCTTTGTTGCTGAAAGCCGAGGAAAATAGAAAGATACCATAAAACGGTGGAACTGAGGTGCGTGACCAGTACTTCAAGCAGTCGCGCTTCGATTTTATCAAGGATTTTTTTTAATAAAAGAAAGAATTTACAAAGTACATCTAAGACTTTATAGAAGTATTCTGCTTGCTACAGAAACGTCGTTTTGCTAACAGCGTTTACAGACTTCAATCGGCAAGTGTTCTTAACAGGCCCACTTTCTTTTGAAGGAATGTAGAAACTACTGTTGTAGTGAAACAGCACGAGATACCGGACTGGGACTGAAAAGGACTGAAAAACGAGATACTGTGATCGTCTGACTATTGAGATCTCGAGAGAAAGAGAAAGAGATGCGTTTATTTACAGGAAAGCACGGTGGCTAACCTGAGCTACAGCTTGCTCTGGCCTTCTACTCTACACAGGGTAAAGGAGACGGCCATGAAAAGGAATGAAGAGCTATGGAGAAAGGAGAAGAAGGTTCGTATAACATGGCTACTCTGATAATGCTGCCGAGCTTATAGCTCTAAAGCCATGCGTCTAGCCCGGTGACTTGTACAAAAGCTATAGCTCCTCGTACAACAAGAGCTGCGCTGTTTCCATCGGGCCAAAGAACCAAAAAACAAATTAATCAGACCGCGGCCTACTCTTGATGTTTGCGACGGAAAAAAACAGTTTCCGTCCTTCTGGCGCGTATTTACGATAAATGATTAGTCACACTGCCAAAACTTGTCGCAAGGTGCAAAGCCCGAAACAGGCACTGTTTACGTTTCCTCGCGTTCGTAGACGTTTCGAAACTTACACTAGTCCCCATTCGTTGTAAAATGCCAAATTTGTACCCGCTTTTGAGAGTGAAAGTCGTGTATAGTGAAAGTGCTTGCAGTTTATCCTCAATGTGCATAGCTACATGAGCTTCCCGCTCCTATGGTCTGTTTAATTCCGTTTGCACCTTTCATTTGCAACCGTAAACGCGAAACTGCTATCTGATGCGTCATCGGATACATTTCGTTGCTTTAATGATGAACTTTGGAATACAACAATACATGCATTGTGGAAGTCCTCGTTACGCACCCGCCTATTTAGCGGCAAACGTGTAGCTGCAACAATTTCAATCGCCACATGGGACCCAAGTCAGGCCTGCTTGTATTTAAGCTTCGCGTATATTACTAGTGCACGCGACTCATGCGACTAGATCTCAAGCGCTTTCGAGCAGCTACCATAAATCGGTTATATTGCCATACTCTATGAGGAGATCAAATTAATTGTGCTTGAGTATGTAACATGGTGAGATGCATGCGCCTATGCAGGGGCACACTTACTTTGTTTTGTGAGACCTGCGGAAAAAAATTGAAACAAAGGCAAATCAACATCAGCAACCGCCGAAGCGGCAAACAATGTACACAAACGGGCGCTGCGCAGCGGATGCGTTAATATTAGCGGACAGCGTGAGCAACGGAGTAAGGAAGATGTACTGAACACACTGGCTGTGGTAGCCATCGCATCCGTTTCGTTATTTGGCCCGGACGCCTTGCCGACTCCGAGCGAATAAGCACAACTCAGTGTTCTCGTGTGTGTTGCGTTGTTTCTCTCGGAAGGACAACTGGCCTGCGTAATTAAGACCATCGCCCCACGGCCAAACATCTGTGCGCTGGAGTAGGTTTGTATATAGGCTGTAGCGATAGATAGGATAGAATTCGTGGAACTGTCAAAACTGATCAACAAGGCGAAAATAACAGTATTCGAAATTATAACGTGAGAAAGACTGCAGAAGCCGTAAAAATGGACGCAGCCTGAAATCGGTGAGAAAGAAACTTGGCATAGGACAAATCAAGATGTATGCATTGAAAGATAAGAAGGGTAATATCAGCAATCTCGAAGATATAGTAAAAGCAGCGGAAGAATTCTATACTAACCTGTACAGTACCCAGAGCAGTCAGGATACCTAAATTAGAAACAGTAATGAACAGGATACAGGAACTCCTCCTATAACTAGCGATGAGGTCAGAAGGGCCTTGCAAGACATGAAGCGAGGAAGACCGGCAAGAGAACATGGAATAACAGTCGATTTAATCAAAGATGGAGGAGACATAATCTTTGAAAAACTGGCGGCTCTTTACACCAAGTTTCTATCGATTGCAAAGGTCACAGAAAACTGGAAGAATGCAAACATTGTACTAATCCACAAAAAGGAAGACGTTAAAGAATAGAAAAATTATAGGCCCATTAGCTTACTCCCAGTAGTATATAAAATATGAACCAAATAATCTCCAATACAATAAGGGCAACACTGGACTTTAGTCAACCTAGGGAACGGGCTCGCTTCAGGAAGGGATACTGTACAATGGATCACATCCACGTCATCAATTAGGTTATCGTGAAATACGCAGAGTACAACGAGCCTCTCTATATGGCTTTCATAGATTACGAAAATGCCTTTGATACCATGATACCATTTGATACCATGAGATACCAACAGTCATAGCGGTATTACGTAATCAGGGAGTACAGACAGCTTACGTAAATACCTTGGAAAACATCTACAGATGTTCTACAGCTACCTTAATTCTACACGAGAAAAGCAGGAAAATACCTCTAAAAAAAGGGGTCAGATAGGGAGACACAATCTCTCCAATGCTATTCACTGCGTGCTTAGAAGTATTCAAGCTATTAAACTGAGAAGGCTTAGGAGTAAAGATCGACGCCGAATATCTCAGCAACCTTCGGTTTGACGATGACATTTAACAATGCAGAGGAGTTACAACAAATGATTGAGGGCCTTAACAGGGATAGTGTAAGAGTGGGGTTGAAGATCAATATGCAGAAGACAAAGGTAATGATAAATAGCCGGGCAAAAGAACAAGAGTTCAGGATCACCAGTCGGCCTCTAGAGTATGTGAAGGAGTACGGTTACCTAGGTCAATTGATCACATGGGACTCTGATCATGAGCAGGAAATTCAAAGAAGGATAAAAATGGGTTGGATTGCATATGTCAGGCATTGCCAGCTCCTGACTGGAAGCTTACCATTGTCATTGAAAAGGGAGGTGTACAATCAGTGCATTTTACCAGTGCTGGCATATGCGCAGAAACTTGGGGACTGACAAAGAAGCTTGAGAACAAGTTAAGGACCACGCAAACAGCGATGGAACGAAGATTGCAATCCACAACGTTCAGAGACAGAAAGAGAGCGGTTTGGATCAGAGAGCAAACGGGTATAGACGATATTCTAAGTGACATCGAGGAAAAAATGGAGCTGGGCAGGTCATGTAATGCGCCAGTTAGATAACCGTTGGACCATTACGGTTACAGAATGGTTACCAAGAGAAGGAAAACGCGATCGAGGACGACAATAGACTTGGTGGAGCGATGAAATTAGGAAATTCGCGGGCGCTAGTTGGAATCGGTCGGCGCAGGACAGGGGGAATTGGAGATCGGAGGGAGAGGCCTTCGTCCTGCAGTGGGCATAAAACAGGCTGATGATGATGATGATCATGACACCTTTAGCTACACAGTCATCTAGTGACACGATATCCACGCCAATCACGAGGTGGCATTAGCGCGTGTGTGTACTTGCCTTCCCGGAATGTCACGGTGGTGTCAGTCTGTGCCGGTGGTTCAGGTGGGGTCGCTGGTTTCACTGTGCATAAAGAAAAAGATTGTAAGCAAGGACACTCGCCCACACGCGTTTTACTGTGAGTAAAAAAAAAAAGTTGCTGCAAAACTACTACTGTCCAAATGCATGCTGTTGCGAGCGCTACGTAGTCCTACAATGTCGTCGAGCTCCAAAGAGCCGTAAGAAATACGAAGTATTCACTACACTAGCAGTACACTTTTTGCCTCACTGCAGAAAAAGAAAGAGATAGCGGTGAAAGGAATCATGTAATGTAATACCTTATTTCTTGCTTCCTAAGTACATTTTAATGTGTCACGCTATTCTTTAACGAACGCTAAATTTGAAATATAACATAGCACCGCTAAAGCCGCAATACAATCTCAGCCCTCAGGTCAGCCCGCATTTCACACCCTACATACAGCGTTTTTTTTTTTACTTCAAACACCTTTTCTTTTGTTAAAATTAGCCCACAATAGTTATTCGAATGACATCACCACAGATTAGTTATGTGTCCAGACGGACATCATTTAAAAAAAAAAGACAAAGCGATCGAATCCCTAAATAAAATAATTACAATAATTAACTTCCTAGTTGAAAACTTTACGGACACGTTTATTAAAAGTTGAAAGAAATCGTCATAATTGCCTAGTTCTGTTTCAACATTTCGAAACGGCCATGGAAGGCAAAAATATTGGCCTCAAGTTATTTGTTGATTTTACCCCATTGCGCACGCAACACTGCGATGCTCGGCTCACAATGCAACTCTTTGACGTACAGAGCGGTGTAGAATGAAGCTGGACTAAGGGTGCAATAAGGAGTTCCATCGTCTTTCTGCTGGTGAACTTAGTATGCATCCAATCAGGAGTTTCGTACAGTGCCGACGGGAACAAGCTTGGGGAAAGGGTGAAGTGCGACGGCAGCTTGATTTTACGCCACCGTGCTGCGTCACGAGTGGGTTTCTACGCAAGCTGTGCTTCGCCGTGCTGCTCACGTAACCAGGTAAATTCAACAAATATTGTCTTTTAAGGCAATTTCCTTCATCTGTCCAAAATAAGGTTGTGTCCAAACGTTGGTTACTAGGAACCTATATAATGTAATTAGCTTATTTATGAAGTGATGACATTGGTTTTTCTTGCAAGTAATGTCCACCTGGGCACATAAATTCTCTCTAGCGACGTGATTCGAGGCACTTTTGTGGACTACAAAAGAGTGCTCCAAGTAAAAAAAAATCACTGTATACCTCGGCATTTAACAACATGGTTTCAAGAGCCGGCGTTGAATGTTAACCTCTTGCTACAATATTTGTATTGCTTGTGTACGGACATTCGTTTGTCACACCTCTAACAGCGAAAGGGCCATATGATGTACGCTGGAATACAATAACTACGACTACAATAAATCGCGTCCGTGACGAGCCAGAGGTCAGTCACGTAACTTATCAAGGATTGTGCTCAATAGAAAGAGAATCTATTGTGATTGTGTAAAAGGGAAACTGACAGAGGTGCACAATACTTCCAAGCGGTCTTTTGCTTCGACCGTTGGAGAAAATCTGCTTTAAAGCTCCTTATTCACAATAAGCTGGCAAAAAGTAGGCAATACCCACTATTTTGTTGTTGTACTTCAACAAATTATTGTAGTACCTTAATAAGCGTTCTCGAAAAGGTTAGGTCAAGAACAAGTGGTATACCTCTAACCAGTTTTAACCCTCGTGATCATTGTCATTCAGCAATAAACATTTTAAAATCCTATCTGCGTGCCTCGTCCTTTTGAACTCGTTCCGACCGCCATTATCACGTAATGAAAAACAAATCTAAATGCGCCCGATCTTTCATTACGTCGTCACTTGTCTCGCTACGGCGTGCTTCCCCAAATGTATAGCTTTAACCCAATCCTTAGAGCTCCCAACTCGCTACCTTTATGTACTACATATATTCTATTTTGGTTGCTTGTGTACTTTTGCTTTCTGCCTCTGAACAATGTAGCGGTATTGGTGCCTTCGTAAGGCAGTTGAAGCTGCCATAAGCGCCTTCATCCGAGACAGTCTATGTGTACATAAGCACTGAAAAAAAAAAGAACTTATGAATTTCCTCGCTCAACGCCCATCAACACAATACAAGTGCGCCAAGCCTTCGAACTAATGAGTATTTGTTCTTATCCAAAAAACTGTGTTATTTGTGTTATCCAAAAAACTAAAATTCACTAAAATCGCCATCCCCTCACCTTTCACTTCACAAACGAAGATCGCTGCGGATTAACATTCGAGCTAGAATTATACCTCAAGGAACACTATCGCGCTGTTTACGAGCATGTGCGTATACTATGCATGTGTGATTGTATATGCTCAGAGTATTTTTAGAAATATGACCTTAGGGGTTGTTCCACAACCGTTTTCGTACGGCAGTGATGAAGGCCGCAGAAAGTCAGCGGTGGCGCGCGACGGCGTTGTTCGCTTTAAAACGCCAGTCAAGTGACAGTCACTAGCGCAGGTGGCGTGCGAGTCACGAAGCGGCCTTACAGCCAGGGTGTCGGCGAGCATCTATCACCAAAACCAAGAAAAACGCGGCCCTATAGCGTGCCATTGGAACGCGCAGCCAGAGGCTGGCGCAGGTAGAGCTGGCGCATCATGCACAAACACGAGTCGGATATAACGGAGAGTACAAAAGTACTAAGCTCGGATATAGCTAAGTATTTGAAAAGTCTCGAGTATCGAGATTGGATTACTTGCGTACTTGTGCACATTATTTGTGTATATACGAACACATTACGTATACATTGCATACACAAGTTGCAGTTGCAGTATACATGAAGTTGTTCACGCGCAAATAGTAAGTAGCTCAGGCCAGGAACAACAGCGCTGGGGAAACACGCAGAGTGAAACTACTATGGCTGCGCTATCTGTCTATAGCTTCGGGACAATCGCGAGCTAAGTGCGAGAAGAGATGCATAGAATGGTTCTCAATATACAAAGATGCCAATGTTTCATCAGAATGCTCCGGTGACCACGCTGACGTCTGATACTTGCATGTTTAACGAAGCTGCTGCACTGAGATGCGATATTACATGTGCTTGTAACTCCTAACTCGGCCAACTAAGTTCGAGGCGTTGTCCGCAGTGGTTAGACGAAATCACTTTGCAAATGATCGCCGTTACCGTTTGACGTGAACTTGGCACCAGACCTCCCAGACCATGAATCTTTGGTTGCTCCCGTCAAGTGGCGGTGATGTGTGATTTAGGTTCGCGAATTCCAAATGCCAAGTATGCCTTATTGATCATCGGGCGACTTTAGCCCGCCGAATGAGAGGAATTTCGCTGTTGGTTGATCTCTGAAGTACGACCCGGTGTCGTAGCTCAGTGGCTATTGCGTCGCGCTGCTGAGGTCGAGGTCGCCGGTTCGATCCCTGCCAGCGCGCCCGCATTTCCATGGGAGGAATTGGTAAAAACGCTCGCGTGCTTATCCTTACGTGCCAGTTAATGAACCCAGCTGGTCAAAATCGATCTCCAGTCTCACACTACGTCGTGCTTCCTACTCACATCGTACTTGTGTCACGTAAAACAACAGATTTTCTTTTTCCCCAATAAAATTTCTGACGCATGGAGAAGAAGGCACTGCGCAGGACGTCCACGTCCAGAATGTACGTACGTCTGTAGGTGAAGTAGACTGAGCCGGCGATCAGCGCAGAGCCGACAAAGAGTAGGTAGCACAGGGCGCACGTAAACACCAGGGCGTTGGGTATGATTGGCTTCTGTGTCAGCTCGTACAGGGCTTGTTCTCTGCGCGAGCATAAATAACGTGCAGCTGATTAGTGAGAGCAGTCAGCCGGGTGAGAAAGATTTTAAAGCAGTATGGCTCTGTGTGCCTGATGTGCACGTCACCTACTGTGCGTCTAATTCTTTTTTTAAGTCTTCAATTGCTGACCGTCGTCAGGTGAAACTTAGCGGCCTTCATTTACTCATATGGTTATCTTGAGTGAAGTTTTCTTACCGACTGCGTATTTCGTCAAACTTGTAAAGATATGCATAAGGCTAACTAATACTTTACAAGAAAACAAATCAAGTGACCTAAAAGTTCACTTCCGAATATAGCGTACGTTTTTTTCTTGTGAAGTAAAATATATCCCTAGTAAGAAGAAAAAGGCCTACGTTGAACCCAGTGCAATCTGTAGGTCCGAAAAAAAAAAGCCTACCTTCTGGGCAAGCAGCTCTACTGGTTTAAAGCGTAGGTTTTAGTGCCTGCCTTCAAGGGGTTTGCCTGGCTTATATATATATATATATATATATATATATATATATATATATATATATAGCCATAATTAGGTCACAGCGAATGGGTTATATAAGCCATGTATGCTGACTGATAACGCAGTGTCAGTGAGCACACCTCTGTCCATTGGTATATAAAAAAATCCTAATCAAAACCTTAACATTCATCGTCGGCTCAACCACATGTCACTGAATCTTAAACGGCACTGTACACTGTATCCAGGATATATATATATATATATATATATATATATATATATATATATATATATATATATATATATATATATATATAGCCATAATTAGGTCACAGCGAATGGGTTATATAAGCCATGTATGCTGACTGATAACGCAGTGTCAGTGAGCACACCTCTGTCCATTGGTATATAAA
Source organism: Dermacentor andersoni (assembly GCF_023375885.2). Lineage (NCBI taxonomy): Eukaryota > Metazoa > Arthropoda > Arachnida > Ixodida > Ixodidae > Dermacentor > Dermacentor andersoni. Next base: position 134,518,224 of record NC_092816.1, read on the forward strand.
AAAATCCTAATCAAAACCTTAACATTCATCGTCGGCTCAACCACATGTCTCTGAATCTTAAACGGCACTGTACACTGTATCCAGGAGATATATATATATATATATATATATATATATATATTAGCGATTCGGTATATAGCACTGGATGTGAGAACCTTCGCAAATCCTTCACACTGCCACAGTACCACAAGATGTACAGAATCCTTGACTCTTTCCGTACCGAGCTCACTTGGTATCGTTAGCCCGCTAACGATGGTTTGAAACGCCGCTTTCCAGGTCTTGCGCACTACCAACACACTTGATGGTGGAGAACATTTTCCCGCCAGGCGGTAATTTTTGAACGCACTCCGAATTTTCGCGATCGTCAAAGCATAAAACAAAGAAATGGCCGCCCCCGCGAGGAGCGCGTGCCTTTCGAAAGATCGCAGATCTCGCAGTTCTGCAATGTCTGCGGTTGATTTTGTCGATGAATCGAAGCAGCAGCGTGTCTGAGAATGCTGCTTTTTTGTCGGACTCTGGTGACGACGCAAAGCCGCCCTGAACATCGTCGGCTGCAGCCGGGCACGCCCAAGCATAAATAACAATCAGCAGTTCAATTATTGTCGTGGAATGCCTGTTCAATAAAAAAAATTAAGATTTTTTTTCAGAGATAGTGCCTATTACTATGACGCGGGAATGCATTTTGCATGTCTCATAACTTTTGTTATATTTTTTATTAGTATATACACGCGTGTCTTTACAAACTTTGTTCAGTTTTATCCTACAATCTTGATTATCGTTTTTTATATCTATTTTTATGACATATATATATCTCGTTAATAAAGACTTTAAGCATGAAAAGTGCACTCATTCTACTTTTTGTTGATGTATCAGATAAAATAATGGGTTCCTTCACAGACAAAAAAAAAATATCTGCCTTAACCTAAAAAAAATATCATTTTTCACAATGTAGGGACAGAGATAAATGAAGGCAAATCTGCGTGGTGCTTCTGTGTGCTACCAACTGTCCTCACTATTCATCCTTCTACAAGCGTCATAGGCCGTCTGTGTCCTCGTTAGAGTGTTGCCTAGACGTTTGGAACTCTGCATATGCGTGATTTGATGTTTGCATTTCGGCGTACCTCGTGAGTATGTTATAGTGCATAAACCAGAATAAACAAAACATGACATAATTTTTAATGTTGTGGACTTTCCGGCATATAAACATAAACAGTACATTATATACGATGATAATAAAAAATATAACTGTGCGTCGAGCGGCCAGTCGGGCGGCAAATTTGCGTGTATTCGCAGGCTTCTTTCACGCTCAGAAAAAAAAAAAAAAGAAACGTGTGACACGTATTGAGCAGAAGAAAGCTGTGTCGGGAGTTTCTCATCTTGCTAGATAATTTCCTAATTGAGACTTTTCGTCTAACTATAATAATCGAGAAGTTGAATAAATAATTAAGACTAATTATTAAATTAGGTGGAATGAAAGAAATAATCTAAATATCACCAAGCGACGGCAAATAACATTATCTTCGTTTGGTCCAGCTACGTGGAATTTGAATATTTTTAATAGTGTCACGTGGTGGTGACGTTAAGAACACAATAGCAATACTGTGAAAGGCAAAACTATAGTTTATTGGGCGAACCTGTGCCCACAAAACAGGCTACACTTATAGCACAACGAGAGCGGCGAACACAGTCGGCGATCGTCGCAAAATCTGATCAGCGGGTCAAGGGCGTCGGCTTTTATAGATCAGTTGTCGAATGTTCCAGATTAACCGATGGGACCCGCGTGCCTTCCACAAAGTTCTACACTATTCGCTTCGCGCATACATGCAATCAGATTACACAAGTTGCGGTGAAAGACAGTGGACGGAACCATCTATAACATTCCAGAAACTTCTTTTACATGCAGGCGCGTCCTGCGCTGCGCGATAACATTTGTTAGGCGGCCAAACGTGGTCGCCCGATAAAGATAAGTACACGTGTCATTACCCCCCTCTTAAAAAGCATCGACCCCATGCTGTAAACAAACGAAAGATAAAAAAAAGAAGCACTCGTAGCAAAGAAAGCAAAAAAATAAGGAAGTTCGTCAGCGTCCATAAAAGGGTTTAACGCGCACCACGTGGACCACTTCAGATCGTGCGCGGCGCCGCTGTGAATGCGAAATGCCGTCTGGCACGACCTCATAGTCTAGTGCGCCAATACATCGGATGACCTTGTAGGGTCCGAAATAGCGTCGCAGTAGTTTCTCACTGAGTCCTCGTCGGCGTATCGGGCTCCATGCCCAAACACGGTCGCCGGGCTGGTACTCGACGAAGCGTCGTCGGAGGTTGTAGTGTCGGCTGTCGGTCCTCTGCTGGTTCTTGATCCGCAGGCGGGTGAGCTGTCGGGCTTCTTCGGCGCGCTGGAGATAGGTAGCGACGTCAAGGTTCTCCTCGTCAGTGACGTGCGGCAGCATGGCGTCGAGCGTCGTCGTCGGGTTCCGGCCGTAGACCAGCTTGAACGGCGTGATCTGTGTTGTTTCTTGCACCGCCGTGTTGTGAGCGAATGTTACGTACGGCAGGACGGCATCCCAGGTCTTGTGTTCGACGTCGACGTACATCGCTAGCATGTCGGCGAGGGTCTTATTCAGCCGCTCCGTAAGACCATTCGTCTGCGGGTGGTAGGCCGTTGTCCTCCTGTGCCTTGTCTGACTGTATTTCAGAATGGCTTGGGTGAGCTCCGCTGTAAAGGCCGTTCCTCTGTTGGTGGTGAGGACTTCTGGGGCGCCATGTCGCTGCAGGATGTTTTCGACCAAGAATTTCGCCACTTCGGCTGCGCTACCTTTCGGCAGTGCTTTAGTTTCAGCGAAGCGGGTGAGGTAGTCCGTCGCCACGACGATCCACTTATTTCCGGTTGTTGACGTCGGAAAGGGTCACAGCAAGTCCATCCTGATCTGCTAGAATGGTCGGCAAGGAGGCTCGATTGGCTGTAGTAATCCGGCTGGCCTTGTCGGTGGTGTCTTGCGTCGCTGACAGTCTCGGCATGTTCTGAGATAACGGGCGACGTCGGCGGTCAGGCGCGGCCAATAATACTTTTCTTGTATCCTCAATAGTGTCCGGGAAAATCCGAGGTGTCCAGCGGTCGGATCGTCATGTAGGGCGTGAAATACTTCTGGACGAAGTCCTGACGGGACAACAAGAAGGTAGTTAGCGCGGACTGGTGAGAAGTTCTTCACGAGCAGATTGTTTTGAAGCGTGAAGGAAGATAATCCGCGCTTAAATGCTCTGGGGACAACGTCGGTGTGCCCTTCCAAATATTCGACGAGGCCTTTTAGCTCCGGGTCTGCCCGTTGCTGTTCAGCGAAGTCTTCCGCGCTTATCATTCCAAGGAAGGCGTCGTCATTCTCGTCATCTTGTAGCGGCGGGTCGATGGGGGCGCGTGATAGGCAATCGGCATCGGAGTGTTTTTGTCCGGACTTGTAGGTTACAGTGATGTCGTATTCTTGTAGTCTGAGGCTCCACCGCGCCAGCCGTCCTGAAGGATCCTTTATATTGGCTAGCCAACACAACGCGTGATGGTCAATGACGACTTTGAATGGCCTGCCATAAAGATAAGGGAGAAATTTAGCTGTAGCCCTAACGATGGCGAGGCATTCTTTTTCGGTCGTAGAATAGTTGCCTTCCGCTTTTGACAGTGACCAGCTAGCGTAAGCTATCACCTGTTCGACTCCGTTTCTCCTCTGGACTAGAACGGCACCGAGGCCTAGGCTACTGGCGTCAGTAAGATTTCTGTATCGGCGTACTCGTCGAAGTGCGCAAGTACCGGCGGCGACTGCATGCGTCGTTTGAGTTCTTCAAGTGCGCCGGCCTGCGGCGTTTCCCACTTGAACTCGACATCACATTTAGTTTGACGTGTCAACGGCTCGGCAATGCGTGAGAAGTCCTTGACAAAGCACCTGTAGTAGGCACACATGCCAATGAATCTACGCACTGCCTTCTTGTTGATGGGTTGCGGGAACTGTGCGATGGCAGCTGTCTTTTGCGGGTCTGGATGGACCCCAGATTTGCTGATTACGTGGCCTAGGAACAGAAGCTCATCGTAAGCGAAGTGGCATTTTTCCGGCTTCAGAGTAAGCCCTGACGACTTGATGGCCTCTAGTACTGTCGCAAGCCGCCTGAGGTGATCGTCGAAATTTCCGGCGAAGACGATGACGTCATCCAAGTAAACGAGACAGGTCTGCCACTTCAATCCTGCTGAAACCGTGTCCATCACGCGCTGGAACGTTGCAGGCGCCGAGCACAGTCCGAATGGCATAACCTTGAACTCGTAGAGGCCGTCTGGGGTGATGAAGGCAGTCTTTTCGCGATCTCTTTCGTTGACTTCTATTTGCCAATAGCCAGACTTGAGGTCAATCGACGAGAAGTATTTAGCGTTGCAGAGCCGATCCAATGCGTCGTCTATTCGTGGGAGGGGGTATACGTCCTTCTTCGTGATCTTGTTCAGACGACGATAATCGACGCAGAAACGTAGGGTTCCGTCCTTTTTCTTCACCAAGACTACAGGAGATGCCCACGGGCTTTTGGACGGCTGGATGATGTCGTCGCGCAGCATTTCGTCGACTTGGTGCCTTATAGCCTCACGTTCTCGCGTAGAAACTCGATAAGGGCTCTGGCGGAGTGGTCGAGCACGCTCTTCGGTCATTATGCGATGCTTTGCGACTGGGGTTTGTCGAATCTGTGATGACGTCGAAAAGCACTCTTTGTACCGTCGAAGTACGCTTCTCAGCTGTTGTTGCTTAATCATAGGGAGACTTCGATTTATGTCGAAGTCTGGTGCGGGAGCTACGGTCGTCGGGGTACATGCGGCAGTATCTGAGAGGACACACGCATTGCTGGTTTCCAGAATGTCCTCGATGTATGTGATCTCGTGCCCTTATTGATGTGCTTGAACTCCTGGCTGAAGTTTGTCAGCAACACTTTCGTGTTGCCTCTGTACAGTCGAGCGATTCCTGTAGCGACGCAAATTTCACGGTCGAGCAGTAGACGTTGGTCGCCTTCGACGACGCCTTCTACGTCAGCGGGTATTTCGGTGCCGACCGAAATAACAATGCTCGAGCGAGGCGGGATGCTCACTTGATCTGCGAGAACACTCAAGGCGTGGTGACTACAAGAGCTCTCCGGCGGTATCGCTTGATCTTCCGACAGCGTTATCGATTTTGACTTCAGGTCTGTGATTGCGCCGTGTTGGTTCAGGAAGTTCATGCCGAGAATGACGTCTCGCGAACACTGTTGGAGGATAAGGAAGGTGGCAGGGTAAGTCCGATCATGAACGGTTATTCTTGCCGTGAAGATTCCAGTAGGCGTAATGAGGTGTCCTCCAGCGGTTCGAATTTGAGGGCCTTCCCACGTAGTTTTACCTTCCTTCAACTGGGCGGCGATGTGTCCACTGATTACGGAGTAATCGGCCCCTGTGTCCACTAAGGCGGTAACTGCGTGGACGTCTCAAAGCACGTCGAGGTCGGTGGTTCTTTGTCTGGCGTTGCAGTTAGGTCTTGGCGTCGGATCACGGCTGCGTCGTGTTGAACTGAAGCTGGAACGTCGCGTCGTCAGGTCGTCTTTCGTCGTCGTATTCTTTGCTTTGAGACTTCGTCGGGACGGCGACGTGTCGTTATGTCGTCGAGGTAGTTTCTTCGTCGTCTTCGTCGGCGGCGGAGGATCTTCGTCAGTTCGACGAACAGCAACCGTACCTCCATCAGTTGCTGCTTTTAGTGTTCCGGATATGGGCTCGCTGACCGGCCCCGGGCTGGGCCAGTGTATGGTCGGCGCTGCGGCGACAGGTAGCGGCCCGGTGATGGCGAACGCGACGGTCGTCGAGAGCTCCACTGAGTAGCGGTGAGGTAGTCAGCAATATCGCGAGGGCATTCACATTGCTGCGGGCGGGGAGCGTTGACGGCGAAACCTCGCAGTCCCATCTCCCGGTATGGGCATCGTCGGTAGACGTGACCCGCTTCTCCGCAGTGGTAGCAGAGCAGGCGGTGATCAAGAGCGCGCCAAACGTCTGTCTTCCTCGGGTAGCTGCGCTATGCGATGGGTGGGCGTGCTGTCGGCGGCGGCGGTGGTCGACAGAATTGCGGCGTTACAGGGCCATGGCGCGGTCGTGTAGGGGGACCTTGACGGCGGGCGACGGCGACGTAGTTCATCGGTTGCGGCTGAAGCTGCGGCGATTCAGGGGCTACTCCGAGTTGTTGTTGGAGCTGCTCACGTACGGCGTCGGCAATCGAAGCCACTTGAGGCTGTGATGATGGGAACAGCTTCTGTAGCTCCTCCCGCACGACCGCTCGGATAGTCTCGCGTAGCTCGTCGGTGGCCAGTGACTGAACTCCGGCGTAATTTGTCAAGTTCGCGCGGCGGTCGAATTGCCGGTTTCGCATCTCGAGTGTCTTCTCGATGCTGGTGGCCTCGCGAAGAAACTCGTCGACGGTCTTCGGTGGGCTTCTTGCCACTCCGGCAAAAAGTTCCTCCTTCACACCACGCATGAGTAGGCGGACTTTCTTCTCCTCGGGCATTTCAGGGTCGACGGGGCGGAAGAGACGGCTCATTTCCTCCGTGAAGATCGCGGTTGTCTCATTAGTAGCTGCACCCAGGTTTCCAAAAGCGCTTGGGCTCGTTCTCGGCGCACGACGCTTGCGAATGTCTGCAGGAAGCCGCTTCGGAACAGCTCCCAGGTCGTTAAGGCGGCTTCACGGTTCTCGAACCACGTCCTGGCCGCGTCTTCCAATGCGAAGAAGACATGTCGCAGTTTGTCATCGCTGTTCCAGTTGTTAAATGCAGCGACTCTCTCATACGTCTCAAGCCAGCTTTCCGGGTCCTCGAACGTTGAACCGCGGAACGTCGGAGGCTCCCTGGGCTGCTGCAGCACGACGGGGGACGCTGGGGCTGCCATTGGGGTGGACTTGGTGGTGATCTTCCTGGTCGTCTCAGGCAAAAGTCCGTGCTCCGGGGGCTGTCCTTGCAGCCTGCGGCTACCTCGCTGGTTCTTGGCGACGTTGGTGTTGTCTTCTGCGTGCGGGCTTGGGTCACGGCTTTGTGGGGGCGTCTGGTATATGAACGCAAAGCACCTCCACCAGATGTCACGTGGTGGTGACGTTAAGAACACACCAGCAATACTGTGAAAGGTAAAACTAGATTTTATTGGGTGAACCTGTGCCCACAAAACAGGCTACACTTATAGCACAACGATAGCGGCGAACACAGTCGGCGATCGTCGAAAAATCTGATCAGCGGGTCAAGCGCGTCGGCGTTTATAGATCAGTTGTCGAATGTTCCAGATTAACCGATGGGACCCGCGTGTCTTGCACAAAGTTCTACACTATTCGCTTCGCGCATACATGCAATCAGATTACACAAGTTGCGGTGAAAGACAGTGGACGGAACCATCGATAACATTCCAGAAACTTCTGTTACATGCAGGCGCGTCTTGCGCTGCGCGATAACATTTGTTAGGCGGCCAAACGTGGTCGCCCGATAAAGATAAGTACACGTGTCAATAGTTTGGCTGAAGTTACGCGGAACGCCCTGTATTTTGACACATGTTTAACTTACTCCGTTGACCGCTTTTTGCTGTCTAACGAACGTTATAGGTTATTGCTCGGCGCAGGAAAGGGCTTGCATGTATCGGAAATCTCCCGAATGTTATGGAATGGTTGTGCGTTGTGCGTTTTCACCAAACGTTGTGTAATTTGATTGTGTTGACACGTGTGCTTGTGTAGCTTTCTCGGGTGACCGCTTTTCTTTTATCTTCGTTAGCCGGTGAAAAAGTGGCCACCCGAGAAAGATAAACGAGTGCGAGTGTCAGTATGCAAGACGCGAATGGTGTCGTACTTTCGGGGGAGGCACGCGGGCGCCAGCGATTACGCTGCAAGCTTCGTCGAGTTACGCATAAAAGACGACGCGCTTGACCCACAGATGTTTTCCACCATCACCGAATTCGCTCGCCGCTGTCGTACTTGTGCGCGAATTGTTCGCCGAATAAATGCTTAAATTTGATACTAGCAGCTTTCATTTTTTCACGATGCGTCATTTTTCACCGTGAACTGCAACGTGACAATATATTGTTAGGGCACTTGTGCACGAACCTAAAAGATTGCGCTGCAGTGGAATGCAACAGACAAAAGACGAGATTTTTTTTTTCGAGAAAAGTAGCGCGAGCTGGTCGTTGAGCCGTACTTCTTGATTTAACCCTTACATGTTTCGAAAGCAGAATTTCCATTGTGAAATTAACCTCACTGTTCGTAGATGTACTGCGCAGTAGAAATAAATCGGCGGTGAATGTCAGAAATAAAACAGACCGACAATGACAAAAAAGCAAACGCGCACTACAGCACAGGTCTCGACCTGCCAGCTGTACTTAAAGAAACGCACCCCAGCCTTATAGGCAGCCTGTGCCAGGCTCCAACAGCCACGCACAAGTGCAAGGCCATATCAATATAATCGTTATATGCCAATTATTTATTTTACGGGGTTCTTGCGTCGTTAAATGAAGAATTGGCGTTCTGATTACGAGATATTGCGATGACGCAACTAATAGCTATATGGGATGTTGATTCCGACAGAAGAGAGAAGCACGTCTTCGCATCTAGAGGGGAGAGAGCGGACTGCTTTTATTGTCAAGAGAAAGGTACGCCTGGTAGTGGAGACAAGCACACATGTTTTGGAGGAGCTAGCAAGAAGGAATGGCGGCGAGATAAAAAAAAGACTCTGAAGGCGAGGGTACCTTTCAGAGCTGACAAAAAAGCGGGGCTCTGCCTAAACACGATGGATATTTGCCGGCATCATGAAACCCCCGGTGTGCGTCGTTGCCGGAAGCGGGCGGTGACAAAGCCGGGCGGAGACGGTTGGCAGCCACAACTAAATGGTGCACTCACACATTTATAGCAAATTTCCTTACGTGGCAACCTTCCACGATGATCCTTCTTCGAAAACCTAGTGTCTCCAAAGCACTTTGGCCGAACTGTGTGGAATGAACTATCAAACCATTGTTGTACACATTATTTACTGTTTCCGTGCTAACGTGCAGGACAAGTCAAACGCTCACCAGTTCGGCCTCTATGTGCTCTATCTCAGCGTACTTGTATGTACTATCGAACATCGAACGCGCCGCTTCCTAACTCGTTTTTAAAATTTGTTTGATACTGGATTTTCAGGTCTCCTTAAGTATTACCAGCGACAAAGTTGTTTTGCCGCTAGAGGACTGCCATAATTTTGCGGGTATTACCAATGAGAGCTTCTTGGTGCTTTTCGACTTTACGTTCATTGGAGTTTCATTATGATGGTAAATTTTAGGAGTACATTAAGTGCAGTGGTACCTGTACACGTTCACCGATAGCATTCTACCATCTCTGTTTTATGCGACATCTTTTTACTTGCACTGATAGGCACACTATAATTAGTTTAGCTTAGAAGCTCGCTATGTGCGTAGTTTGATAGATATTTGAATACGAAACAGTTTTTTTTAAAGAGCCATCTGTATAGGTTGTTGTAGACTATACAATTAGCACCTTCACTAACTCGACCGGTGGGATTGAGTTCATATATCAGTTGTTCAAAGATAACTGCAATACCTTTTTTTCAGCACTGTACTTTCCTAACCTAGGAGCATACGTGCCGGGCAAATCATGCCAGATTCTAATTGGGCATTATTTCCTGCTACATTCTTTCCTGTATGGTTAAGTGCGCCAGGGTGCGAAGACCCTGTCACTGCCAGGAGTGGCCAGTATGTCTACATGCACAAAATTTTCGCAGTATTCTTGAGCACTGCCATGTCGCGATTTACGTGAAAAATAAAGGCAGTCAGTAGTTGAATGGCTTACGCTGCTACCATTGCAGACAGAGGTATACTGTACATGACTAGGGCCTCCAACAGAGAATCAATCCCGACAACAGCGTAACTGCCGTTGTTTCTTAAAATGCAACAGAAGAAAAAGGAGAATAATGCGCAATCCCTCGGTCAGTCATTATTGAAAAAAAGCCTAGTTTATTCCTGCTATTCAGCAGAACAATAAAGCCATAGTCGGGGCATTTGGCTGTCCCCGACGGGTTCAAGTCTGGACTCTGGACATTTACTCGAAGGCCAGGACTGTCCCGTTATATTCGGGACGGTTGGCAACTCTAGCGACCGCTCGGCTACTACTACAATGCGGCTTACACACTGCAGAATAGTTTGCACTCTTAAAAGGGCCCTAAACCAACCGTCACGATTGGTGAAAAAACAAAGTCGGCGAGTAGCATAGGCTGCTGTGTAAATCTTACGCGCATTTTTTGTTATGCAACTGTAGGACGCCTTGTATATATGTTATTTATAGCATGTATAATTCTCTCAAATGACACTGATTCACATTGGTATTGGTATTGGTATTGGGTTTTATGGCGCATAAGCAACTCAGGCTATCATGCGCCAAACACATGGTATAATTTAGTTCAAAATTGGGTATCCTCAGCGAAGGTCCTTGTCCGGACAAGGACTCTGAGGAGCCCAACAAACCAAATGAAGACCTCAGCCTTCTTCTCAGGACTGAGAAAATGGGTGAGGTGTATCATAAGATGCTTGAAAAAACTGGGTAATAATTTTTAGAATTAGTAGTTCTGTGATATATTATATTTCGTTTAGGATCGCTGCGTCTTTCAAAAAACTAAAAACAGATGAAGTTTCTACCAGTGGGTTATCTCCTAAAAGCAGACTGGGATGAAAGGGAATGCGTTCATTGTAAAATACAGTAAAATATTTTTTCCTTAGCCGTTCGAGTTGTGTGCACGAGAATAAAATGTGATAATAATAAATAATAAAATAAATAATAAATAAATAAATAAATAATAAATAAATAAATAAAAGAATAAATGTGATTGTTATGTGCTTTATATTCTCTTTTGCATCCCATTATGTTACTCATACCTGTGTTTGTATCACACTTGTATAATAATTGCGACTGAATTGTATTACTAAGTGCATTTTTTTCCCCTGGTCATCACGGCTGTCTGTCATGTAAACGGCGGCTTAAACCTTCGTGAAGTGAACTAATCTTCACTTTTTGTTCAGGGCTCCCTCGATTTCTTTATGAAAAAATAACCTTGATTTGATTTGATTTAATTTCCGCCAGATAATGCAGTCGCGCGCGGCGCGCAGATCTCGCAAGCGAAGCGCGAAGTCGCCTTTCTCTCAAGCGCTCACTTTTCAACAGAAACCTGCTCCTCACTCTTTTCTGGACGCTTTATTTCTTAATATAGGAGATTCCCCCACGCGACTGCTCTTGGCCAATAGTTGAGATCAATCAACGAGGGTGTTTGAATCAGTGCGCTTCTTCCTACGGTTACTGTGTATATTTATTGACGCAGTTTAATAAACAGGCTGAAGTAAGCGAAAATGTGCTTTCGAATTTCTATAACAATTACGTACTTCCGGAAGAAGCCTACTATCGTCTGCTCACACTCGGCCACGGCCCGCCCGCGTAGGACTTTGGTCACCCTGCTAATTGTTGTCTTAGCCGTGGGGCCTCGCCTACTTCGTGTTGTTTTGAACACTCAACTAATCTCGAGCCGCTCGAAAGCTGAGGTGAGGCCGCACGCTTGTCAGCGCGCGCTCACTCCTGGCCTCTCTCCTTGTTAGACGCATTGGCACACTTATCTTCGTAATGAGCTTCGAAATGCCCAAGTCGGAAGTGGCTGCTATCCGTCGGTCAAGTTGGTGCTGCACAAACCCGGCGGTCCCGACCACGCAGCACAACCAGACAGGATCATATGAGCGCGCGCACTCTTAGCCCTCTCGTGGACAAAGCAAACGCATCATTTGTACGTAGCTGCGGTCTGCTACGTAGCTTAGATACCGCGGCCGCCGCAGGGTGCCGCGACGAGTCAGATGGCTGAGCGCATTGTGACTCGCTGTAGACGACCGTGTTTGGCTCGTCGTAAACCCCCAAATAGGGAACGGTATCGTCTACGCGGACATCCAAAATCAAATTTGAACGGCGCGCCACGGTGACGTGCACTGGTCGGAGCTCTGCGGGCACAAGGCGGTGCGGCATACACTTGGCAGTGCGAATCATTGATGAAGGAGCGGGGGCAGCGCGAACGGTGTGGTTGATCGCCAAAAACTGCGCTGTGCAGGGTAGTACAATAAAAGCTCGTTAATTCGAATTTCGCAGGGATTCGAAATAATCCGAAAAAAAATTCGAAAAAAGAAATCGAATTAATTCGAAAAAATGATTCGAAAAAATTCGAATTGTACAAAATGCGAACTAATGAAAGTCAGAGAATAAACCGCTCGGTTAAGGCGCGTGTATAGTCCAACGCAGCGCAAGCGCGCGTGCGCACTCGCTCTACGTCACGTTGGCGAGAACAGCGTATGTACTTTAAAGCACTGGCGCAGCCAACGCAACCGGACGCGGCCAACGCGGTCCGACATGCCCGACGCCGAGATGGTTCTTGCTCCATCCGCGCTTAGTTCTCAGGGCACTTTAGTAAATTATCTTACAACATTATTTTTAAATCTCCACACTTTACAAAAAAAGCTGATGTGGCGCAATGCAGTTGTACAGCTATCATAAGCCTTTCATCTAATTTACGCTTGAAAAATAAACATCAACCGTCTTACAAAATAAAAGAAATTGACTCGCCATCCAGGCCCTGCAAAAGTGGACGTCGAAGCTGTTGAAAAGCACCGCTCAACGGCTTACGGAGGGGGGGGGGGGGGGGTATGCAATGCTTTTGTTTGTGTGCGTGTGCAGAATATAGGTATATCCGAATAAAATTTCCGAACGCATGTTCTCTTGAACGCACGTTTTACTTTGATGTTCATATTCTAGCGGTTGCGTAAAAAGACTCAAAATTGCCTCTTCAGCACCTGTTCGATAACAGCTTTAGGTCGTGAAACTTTTACATCGTGCCTTATTCACGGGGCCCCGTAATCTGAATGGCCTAAGTAATGGCAAAATTTTGGAAGGCCATTGCTAATAATTTTGGTCAGAGTATCGTTTTCGTAAATAGCTTATTTCGAGCGTGCTGCGCTTTAGTTGGATGTTTATCTTTCAGTTCTGTGAGCCGCAATTTCTTGGTCTGAAAATGTTTTCTTGAGTATTTAGAGCGCAGCTCTTAGGTTCCCGTTCCTGCTTTGAGCATCGGCGTCACTCGGCGTGCCATAGCGAACGAGCACAGCTAAGGATGAAAGAGCGAACGGGGAACGCAACGGGGCATGAAAGAGTGCGATATCCAAGAGAGCGCGAGGAGGAAAGCAGAGGAGGAGGGTCTAACGGAACCATGAGTCAGAAAGCGGAGGAGGGTACGGCATAAACATGAGAAGAAAACTACCGCGACGCGCAAGTCGGGCTCTGCGGCAGCGACCACTGCGACATGACGCAAGAGTTGAGCGCCGTCGTCTGTTCACCGATGGCACCATCGATAAGGCACGCGGCGAGCGAATCGGCCGATAGCAAATATGGAAGCAAAGCGCTGCATGAGCGGAGGTCAGTCTGCGGCGGCTGCAGCGAATCGTGTCTGCGCGTCACCACACGCTGCCTCTCAGGGTCTCCCGAATAGCGAGGCAGTCGGCCACCTTTAGCTATATTTGCAATGTGCCTCACGAGACAGAATATCCGCGCCAGCCACGCTACCCATAGCGTTCTCTTCCTAATATAAACAGTGTACCTGTTTAATCATATTGCAAAATACTGACATGCATACGACTTTTAGCGGCGCTGAAATTTCGTATTAACTACCATCGTAATCGCCGGTGTAATTCTTTTTTTATGCTAAGCTTGGTGTGGATACTACCTGAGCTTATCCAAAGGTCTGCATGACTTTACAGAGAGTTCTCGCTCGAGAGGCCCTGTCTAAATATATGGGAACGAAGAAATAGTTTTTTCCCCAACAACCACTGCCCCGATCTTGATCAGGTATCTTGCATTTAAAAGGAAAAGCCAAAATCTATTGACTGCTGAAGTCAGTTTCTTTATTGAAGCCGTCAAGTTCTTTTTTTTTCACACATGTCTAAATAATAACAGACTCAAGTATCCAGTTTACAAGTATAACTGAGCAATTGAAAGGCATATCGCAATTCTGTAAATAGAAACTACTAAAACATTAAAAGCATACAAAACTTGTTTATATATAGCACCCTGAGAAGTACTACTCATTTGTGGCTAGCTCTTTTCCAAAACCTCCGCAGACTACGGTTTCCCGGCAGCTATGCGTGCATATATAAAAAAATGCCCGATTTTTATGGCCTAACGGGTGCTGTTTACGTACCTGAGATTGGTTTTTGGTGCACAGTTACGGATTTCTAAATCTCGTGCAGTATTTTTTGAAGCTTACCAAATTATAGAATGCACGTGAAATCATGGAAGCCTTAAATGTACGTAAATCATCTAAGCCTTAAACCGAAATTCTCGCTCCTAGAGGTTTTACAATATAACTTACTCTCTAAAATGCAGCAAATCTCATTCAAATCAGCCCTGTGGTTATCTTAAAAGCACTTCTTGTTGGGCTAGTTGGTAGCTGTTCATTATAAAATATGAAGACGCCAAATAAACAGACACACACTGTGTTATCCCTGAAAATCGTTCCTTTTTACATGTACTTCAATAGAGAAAACAGTTGGTTCAGAGCTTAAGCAACCTTTAATTTTTTACTTTCGCCAATGATTGCAATAAATTCAAGTATTTATACACCTTGCACTTAGCCTTAGTCCAATTTAGCTTTGTTCAGTCGTATATGAAAGTGCGCGAACTATCCTCAGTTTCCCTTATGCATACGAGCAAGGTAAGCTGGCAACTTCACAACAAATGGATACATAAATGATCATCCTTTAACGTCATGGAGGGCCAACAACGTTCTGTGAATAGTTTGGATGTCAATACTGGCTGCTGTATAATTCACACCTGAGTCAACGTAATCGCTGGCAATGACCGGCACTCATGACGAAGTTTTCTGTCTGAAAGGAGCACAATTGATGGAAACTTAGGACCACGAGATGAAGCTTGAAAGGAATACACCGTATTGGATACACAGTAATCAAATAATGTGTTCCTTATTTCCCCCTTATGTAATACAGTATACGTATTTTGAGGACCTCGTAAATAGCACATTATGTAATTACCGAAACGAGTAACCAATTAGAACTAGTAATACAACAATATGAAATAGCTAAGCTATGTTATTGGGCATGCAGCGTATAAGTCTCAGTTCTTGTCATTTAGGAAAATATACATGACCCTCCAAAGTAATTTTTACTGTTGGAAGATCCCCGTATGAATGGAATGCGCAAGCAACAGAAACTAGCTACACATCATCATCATCATCATCATCATCATCATCATCATCATCATCATCATCCTATTTTATGTCCACTGCATGACGAAGGCCTCGACCTGCGATCTCCGCACCTCTGTCCTGCGCCAACAGATTCCAACTTGCACCTGGGTATTTCCTCATTTCATCAGCTCACCGAGTGTTCTGTCGTCCTCGACTGCACTTCTCACCTATTCTGTAACCTTAATACTCCGCCGGTTATCCAACCTACGCATTACATGGTTTGCCCAGCTCCATTTTTTTTCTCCTAATGTCAATTGGAATATCGGCTATCCCCGTCTGCGCTCTGATCCACATTGGTCTCTTCCTGTCTCTTATCGCTACACCTATGATAATTCATTCCATCGCTCTTTGCGCGGTCCTTAACTTGTCCTCGAGCTTCTTTTGTCGATCTCCAAGTTTCTACGCCGTATGTTAGCACCGGTAGAATGCACTGATCGTACACCTTTCTTTTCAATGATAATGGTGAGCTTCCAGTCTGGATCTGACAATGTCTGCCGTATGCACTCCAGCCCATTTTCCTTCTGTAAACTTCCTTCTCATGAACAGTGAGTATTATGAGTAATCGTGAGTAATTGGGAATAAGTAATGATGTGAGTAACTGACCTAGGCAAACGTACTTCTTCACAGACTCTAGAGGCTGACTACCGTACTTGAATTCTTGTATCTTTTCCAGGCTATTGATCCTTATCCTTGTCTTCTGCCAAATAATCTTCTACACTACTGTTACACTCATTATGTTAAGGTCCTCAATCATTGGTCGTAACTCGTCTCCTGGGTTGCTGAACAGCACAATGCCATCTGCAAAGCGAAGGTTGCCGAGATATGCACCCTGGATCTTCACTGCTAAGATTTCCAGGTTTAATAGCTTGAATACTTCCCAGCATGCAGTGAATAGCATTGGAGAGATTGTGTCTCCTTGCCTGAGTTGAGCTCTCTATAGGTATCTTTCAAGTTTTTTTGTGAAGAAACAAGGTAGCTGCGGAATTTTTGCACATATATTCCAATATATTTACGTAAGCCTCCTGTACCCCTTGATTACGGAATGCTTGTATTACTGCTAGCATCTCTACCGAATCAAATGCATTTTTGTAATCTATGAAAGGCATATAGAGAGGCAGATTGTACATTGCAGATTTCCCGATTACCTGATTGATCCCATGAATGTGATCCATTGAATAGTATCCCTTCCTGAAGCCAGCCTGTTCTCGTCGTTGGCTGAAGTGTTGCCCTTATTCTATTGGAAATTACCTTGGTGAATATCTTATACAATACTGGAAGTAAGCTCACTGGTCTCTAATTTTTCATTTCTTTAACGTCTCCATTTTGTGGATTACTATAACGTAGGCATTCTTCCACTTCTCTGGGACCCCTGAAGTAGGGAGACATTTCGAATAAGGACCGCAAGCTTTTCAAGCATGATATCTCCTCCATCTTTGAGTAAATCCAGTTATTCCATCTTCTACTACCGCGTTTCCCCATTTCATGTCTGGCAAGGCCCTTCCAACGTCATCCCTAGTTATAGAAGGAACCTTTGTAACCCATTCATTACTACTTCGAATGAAGGTATCGTGACTGCTCTGGGTACTGAACAGGTCAGCACAGAATTCTTCCGCTGCTTTTACTATATCATTGAAATTGCTAAAAATATTACCCGGCTTATCTTTCAGTGCTTACACCTTGGCTTGTGCTATACCAAATTTTCTTCTCACTGATTTCATGCTGCGTCTTTTTTACTGATTCCTCAGTCTTACGTTATAATTTCGAATATCCCTTATTGTCTCTCCGTTGATCAGTTTTGACAGTTCTGCGAATTATATGTTATCTTTTGACTTGGACACTTTCAATCTTTGTCGTTTCTTAATGAGGTCTTTCGTTATTTGAGAGAGGTTGCCTTGGTGCTTTGCCTCCTACTTCAATTGCTGCTTCTGAATCCAGTTTACTTAGAGTTTCGTTGATTACCTCTATCTCATTTTCATTCCTCTGTTCTAGGGCTGAATATTTTTTTTCAAGTACCAGCTTAAGTTGGTAAGCTTCTATCCTTACTGCGTCTAGGTTGGCCTGTTTCTTCTGAACTAATCTAACTCTTTCTCTCTTCATATTGAGGTGAATCCTAGACCTCACTAACTTATGATCAGTGCATTTTACCCTGCCTAACGATTCTACATTCTTCACTATGCTGGGATTGGCAGAAAGTATGAAATCAAATTCATTTCTAGTTTCACCATTAGGGGGCTTTTCCAGGTCCACTTTTGGTTCCAACGTTTCTTGAAGAAGGTGTTCATTATTCGCAGGTTATTCAATTCCATGAATTCTACCATCTCTCCTCTAGTGCTCCTAGAATTAATGCCGTATTTGCCAATTGCTTGCTCAGCAGCCTGCTTTTTCCCCACTTTTGCATTGAAGTCACCCATTACTACTGTATACCGAGTTTGCACTTTTCTCATCGCTAATTCAATATCTTCATAAAACTGTTCTATTACATCATCATCGTGACGGGAGGCTGGAACGTAGGCGTGTGCTACCTTTGTTCTATACCTCCTATTTTGTTTGATTGTGGCTACTGCTACCCTCTCATTAATGCTGTAGAATTCTTCACTGTTGCCCGCTATGTCCTTATGGATTAAGTATCCGACCGAGTATTAGGAATCCTACCCAGATTCTTATATGGGAGTGCTCTATAGCAGAGGACGTGGCCATTAGTCAGCACTGTATAAGCCTCACCAGTTCTTCTAACCTCACTAAGGCAGGACTCCTTGAGGAATTATCAGGCATTGTTTGTGATGCCATTAGCTACAGGTGCGTACGATGAGAGAGAAAAAGTTGTGGTCCAGTTTGAAATTGCACAAACCTACACAGAAATACCAGCTCTCACATGGATGGCAATTTTTCCCCGTTCATTATATTTGCTGCAGCTTGCGCATTTCCGCGGAACTGATTTGATAACTATATGCGATGCAGTTGCTAGGCCGACATGTCCTGAAAAGCAGGAAGTGTGATTGACAGGGAGAAAATCGAGAAAAAACTCTGCTCACATGAGCATCTGGCCTTCGATATCCTCTAGGGGCGGGTCACCCAAGGCACCTGGCATAGCGCCCGGTGCGGATCCTGGGGCGGCGGCAGGTGCCATGCCAGGTTGGGCAATAGGCGCTGCACCTCGAGGGACCCCTGTAGCAGCTCCGCCAGCAGCATGCGCGCCACCAGGCAGGGCCATTGGCGGCCGAGGGCCCCTGAACGGAGAGACGGGAGATGCATACGCACTGGCACGTCGTTTGCTCGCGGCCAAAGACTGGCGCCTGGCCAGCGCAACGGCACGCGCGACAGCAATGGTGGAAGCACGACGCTGGGTCCCGGGAGAAGTGGGCCCAGATGCTGGATACCCCGGCGGGTTGTGGCGGGCGCGGTTCGGTGGGGGCTGACGCATCAGGCGACTTGTTCACTGCTTCGGCGTGAGGAATGACGAGGCGTTTCGGACCTGCAAGCTTCTGGAAAGCTGCTGGACAGGGGACTCCGCTTGCGTGGGCGCGCTGGCTTCTTCACTTCTTCCTCTACCACAAGGGCGCCTGACTTCTGCACGATACCCTCTAATCCACGTAACTGAGTGACCGACGTGGCTCACTCCGAGCACTTTCCTCTATCGTCCCAAAGGCAGCGAGAGGGCAACGCGCACTTTATAAGGAAACCCATAAGAATGCACTATTAACAGCAGCCAGAAACAATCTTGTTGGTGACTGGTAAACGACGTCTCACCAAAGTGCATATCTGCAACGAAAAGCCCTTCTCAGCACAGATTCTATAAGAATGTGGACTTTGACTTCCATCATTTTCCTGCAAAACCCAACTCAACCTACTTTCCTTCGGCAAGTGATTGACTCAAGGCAAATCCTTCAGAGATGAACAGCATAGTTGGCCGCTTAGACTGAATCGACAAAAGCGAGCAAATGGCCGTAATGGCATTACAATAGCCATAACTATAACTAGGATTTTTTCTCTCGATGGTGCAAGCGCAACAGCGGCTCAGCTGCCAGAAATATTAGATTCTTACACTTTTTTATTAGATTCAGTTCCCCGACTAGCAAACTCGGCAGATGATGATGATGATGATGATGATGATGATGATGATTATGATGACGCCCCGAAAATATGGCTCGTACCCACCCTGGGGCCTTGGCCAAGTATGATGATGATGATGATGATGATGATGATGATGATGACGGCCTCATATTATGGCTCGTACCCACGCTGGGGGATTGGCAAAGAATTGAGTGCTGAAACGATTACCTATTCTTTTGAAATATTACATATTCGATGAAAAAGGAAAAAAAGGAAACAGTAAAACAAACAAATTACAAAAGAACAATCAAAAGGCTATTCATTTTGTTGATTGTATATAACCGCAAACGGCATCAAACACGGCCCAGGATGCTGCTTGTGGTTGTCTTCACTTTCTTTACTTTTGCACGTACCTTTAGTCGAGACGATCTATCGGTACATTACGGCTGTCCTCACTCTTCTTTTTTCGGTTTATCATCCCTGAGGTGTTCCTTGGAACCTTGACGAGGCATGCTACCAAGTTGAGCATATAGGAATGACGTTTAAAACGGTGGCAGCTTATCACGTGGTGTGGCATTGGCAGCTTAATTTGGTGTAGCATTGAAGTATAGTATATTAAATCGAAGCTTCCTTAGCGAAGACCCCTGGACTTTGTTGAGCGTCAAAGCTATTGTCTTGTCGAACAGTTCTCACACACGCACACAAATAACAAATTATGCGCCTAGAGGGGATGGCCGAACTTCGGTCTCCCAGCAAAGATTAGGCCGCCAATCGCAGGCGTACTTCTCTCCTCCTACCGCCAGGTGGCACGTTCACGCGACTGGCGTGTGCGGCTCACCTTTGTCACGTGCGCTCGAGAAATGTGCGACATGTTAACACGGGAAGACAAATAAGCACGCGCTAGTTTTCAGTTGTCCGCTGACAGTATAATGAAACTGGCAAATATAAGTTAACCTTTCCACTATCTTTCATGTCGTACTTCTCTATGACTACAACTCTGCTCACCACTCTTCTTTTGGCAAGCATCAAACATCGCCTACGTCCCCATGACGTCATTACGGCGACATTTAACATTCTGTATTTGCAAGAAGTGCTATTTACATTCTGTAATTGCTGCCGAGTGAAAGCGATAACGAGGACAGAAAACCGGCTCTGCCTAACGTCAGGCTTGCGTTATCATGCGTGCCATAACTGCTTGGTAACGGCTATCGAAAGGCTGTCACTGAATAAACGGTTCGTAGTGTTCCCGTTCTTGCGTGAGCGGTTTGATGTGCCTCGCCGCCCGGCCGAATGCCGTCGGAGTACCTGCTCGGTAGCAGCTACAACAGTGGCGACGACCAACGAGCCAGTATCTTGAGGACGGTGAAGGCTCCTGCCATGGCGTAGCTAGTTCCACAGTTCGGCTTTACCAAAGTGGTCGTCGTGTTACATGCGAGTCTAGTCGTACTGCGTGGGTAACGATATCGTCGACGACGCTAAAGAAAGAGTGCTTCTCATCCTGTATTGGGTTCGAAGCCTATCGACATATTAAGCAGGCGTTGTGCTTCATGGAAAGTGAGCCAGTTAACCTACGCTGAAGCGGTTACGATTCTCGAAGAATTTTACGCAGCCTAGTCCAATGAAGTTTACCCGCCGTGGTTGCTTAGTGGCTATGGTGTTGGGCTGCTAAGCACGAAGTCGCGGGATGGAATCCCGGCCACGGCGACCGCATTTCGATGGGGGCGAAATGCGAAAACACCCGCATCGATTTAGGTGCACGTTGTAGAACCTCAAGTAACCCAATTCCCGCAATCCCCAATTACGGCGTGCCTCATAATCAGAAAGTGGTTTTGGTACTTAAAACCCCATAGTTGAGTTTTTTTTTCTAGCCAAATGAAATAGTTTCAACGTTCAAGTTTTCCTCCCGCATTTGAAGGGAAGAGCAATCAGCTATGCAGTTTATCGTGAAGCTGCGACTACTGGCTGACAAATGCAACTACGGAAGCGTGTTGAACCGCCTCGTGTACGTGAAAGGATAGTGAGCGTAGTTTGCAGCAGTGACGTGCAGAATGCCGTAGTTTCCCACCCTGAACTGATCTTGTAGGAGGCCGAAAATGCCGTGCTTGCACCAGAGGCTGCAGCCTCTGCTTCAACTGCAGCCTCAGCTTATGAAGCCGACAGAACCGAAGGCAGAGCCGAAGCTTCACAGGCTAGCCAGTGATAGACAATAGCGACAGACAGGAAAATCTACTGTCAGGCGAGTAGAGCGTCCGAAGGCTGTCACCGGTTTGGAAGTCGCAAGCACGCTGAGGCGACTTGGGCCTTTAAAGGGACGCTAAAGGCAAATAATAAGTCGACGTGAACAGTTTAAATGCCATTTAGAAACATCGCAACGTTTGTTTGGTTCCAAGGAAGGAGAAGGAAGGTTTACGAGAAAATTGCATCTTAAGGGCCCGAATACCTTTTTAGAAATTCAAATCACCAGCCATCATACCGGGGGAGTGGTGACATGGCATATGCCGTCACCACCATTTGCTGCCGTCGGTGAATAAAACGGCCCCCGACAGACGGCAGCACCGAACCAAGATGGATTCGCCGCTGCAGCGGCTTTTTGTTCAAGCGGCGTAGACCGCTCAGGCATCCCGTGACATAACATGGAAGTTGATTTCTCTGCTGCTTGCAGTTTGTGCGAGTTTCACGAACCAGCAAAACGAGCGCAATACTACGCGATAACGAAGCTGCTTAAACGCGAAAGCATGGGCGGCGCAGAGTCGAGTTAAAACGAATCCTTTCGACCACCTGCGTCGTTTTCAAGAGTAACTTCAATGAGTTCTTTTCCTTAAAAATGAAATATAAGTGGACAAGCAGCATTTCAGTTCGTCTTATAATGCAACAGAATGATGTTTTTTGCAACTAGTTGTTGAGTACTGGTGACAGAATTCAATTGAGGAGTGCTTTCGTTATCAGGCAAGTACTTGAATTTCCCGGGTGTGTCTCGAATCACGTCCTGCGCTTACTTCAGTTTCTCGATTCTCAAGCACTAACATGTCACTTTAGCCTGACCTAACATTTGCCTTTAGTATCCCTTTAAACACGCCAAATGTTTCAACTATAGGAAAAAAAGACAGCTACTGTGTGCCGATTTAAAGGAAAGTGACCGAAGCAGAGCTTCGTGTTGAACATCAGTTGAACGGAATATGCCCAAACCAAGCTTTCCGCACAGTTGCATACACTAAACCAGAAATCGCAGGCAGACAGTGGACTCGTCAGCCCGGTACGACGCAGTAATGGGCGCCTATTCACTCGTGCGCATGGTATCCTGGGATCTCTACTGCCAACATCGCACAACCTTGCTCTGTCTTGAAAAAATTCAGCTTGTAGTTGTCACGCAAGTTGGGTCCGTTGCCTATAGGCGAGAAGCTCACGCTCCCAGTCTCATGCTGCGGCACGAATGTCATGGCGTCACAGACCGTAGTTTCCTTCTTCCGGGCACTGAACAACGAAGGTTCTGCGGTTGTGAACATGGGCAAAACTTGTAAGCGATCCCGTGTGATTACGCGGACGTGTTTGCGCCGCAACTGCTTTCAGGTCTAACTGCGTTCGAGGTTCCACCCGCTCATGTGTACATGAAGGAGGATGCAGTTCCAAAGTTTCACAAAGCAGGCTACTTCGGCATTGGGGGCGAGCTCCACCACTGGAAAAACCGGCGCAGCCATCTGCGTGACGTGATGTGAGGGATCACTTGGACACAGCGGCCGCGTCGGCTGCTTCGGAAACTCTGAAGCGATCAGAAAACGCAAGTGCTACTTGCGCTGTTTCTCGCTACGAGTGTCCGCTTGGCAGCACTTGAAAGCACTATAATAGATAGTGGCTTCTTTCAAAGGAATCCAACGTAGTAGGCACAGTGCCACAATGCCGGACGTACGCAACGGAGGCCGTGTAGCCTACGCGCGTACCCGCAGGACAAGAAGCTACGTGAAGATTGCGTCGCGGAACTTAGAACCCGCAAACAGTCATCGGCTACAACTCGGCAGTGTAGCAAACACTACCGACAGGAAGCTTTCTGCTAAGGCGTCGGTGCTGCGATGTTCGGTGAGTAGGAGAAAGCGCGCACTGAGATGCTCTCCGGCGTGCGCTGCCCGGTTAATGTCATGAAGCTCTGGTCTATGAAGGTGCGGCTGCTAGATATTGTCACGTTCACTGGAATGGAAAGGGAGCGGTAAGAAGCACATTAAAAAGTCAGTGCCCTTTCAGTCTGTGAAGAAGGATGACCAGCGAAGCTGTGTATGTGGGCCCCTTAATGGCGAACTGCACCTCCACCGCCAGGCGGCCCGGCATTGGACTACGTTCGGGATCGGCCCAGGTGTGGGGAGTGTTTAACGCCTGCTTCACTTCCGCCGCCGGTCAACCCAGTATTGTACTATTTTTAGCATCGGCCCATGTATGGGGAGTGCTTAGCGCCTGCGTCCCCTGCTCGGGTCGGACCGGCATTGCACTATATTCGGGAGTTTTTTCCACACACGGACACAATAGAGGGGAAAGTAGCCCCTTAACAGCTTCGGTGTAAAAACTCCTTGCATATTCTCATGTTTGTGTTAGCACCAAACAATAAATGTACGTTGCATTTGGGAAAAGAAGCAGGAGGAAATTGCTCGCTGAGAATGATAAGCATACAGTGCGACGCAACTTGAGAAACAATTATATTGAAACGTCCAAGAATTAAGAAGAAAAAAAATTGAATCGTTTTGGCGGCGCAACACAAGTCGTCGTAGGCATCGAAATCTAGTTATGAGAAAATTATTTTTTTATCAGCTCCGATAGTGTCCACGCAACAATGGTTGCTTGTGTACTGTCAAATGCTCATATGTTGCAGCCTAAGGCTTACAGCACTGTGAGAAAACGTGCTCTCAGAGAAAGTGAAAGAATGTGTTCGGCCATGCATGAAGACACGCCGTCGTTCACTGCGAACCCTTGCGATTGCTGCATTGAGGCTTCATTCTGTTATGCTCCATTTGCGTATACAAACAGCCGTAGAATATTCCACATAGTTTGATCTCAGCGACTGTCTACGTCTCACACAAGGAGCCGGTCCGGGTGACTCCATCGCGGCGACGGCCCGTGGTGGGCGTTCACTATACATATTCGGCAAAGAGATATAACATCTGTAAGCAATTATCTGCATTCTGTTTGCCCAAGATTATTATTTTGATAGTATAAAACTTCTCTCGTTTTGACAGTACTTACAAAAATCTCCAGGAGAGATCCCGCTTGGTGGTCTTGATGAGCGCCGACAGTGAAACCTATGAGTAGCGCGCCGCGTTATCCCTTGTACTAGGCAAGCGAGGTGCTTCCGACAGATGGCGACTCCCTAAGTCCTCGCCCCCAGTTCCATGAGAGAAAGGGTCTCTAACGTGCTATACAGGCTTGTTAAACCCGGCGTACTCTACTCGGTTGCTCGATAGATGTGGGCGACGCCGATATTTGCTGTAATGCAGAAAGGCGAAGCAGTCCTATTACGTGGCGATTGCAAGCCAAAAATACATGGCATATGTGTGACAGAGCAGCACCCACTCCCGCTAATCAACGACCTCTTGCAGCACTGCAGGCAGGATATGTCTACAGCACACCATGCCCTTACAAAAATCAGTCTAGGCGGTCTATAGGGCATCTGTAAACTTTTCTTGCACGACTTTGCCTTTCTACAGATTCGTTCATTTCTGTATACAAAATCTACAGACTCCTTGTTGACCAAAGGTATAAGGTTTTATTTCTTTTTGCTCTCATTCCATTCTACAGTCGGTCTGTAGAAAAAGTCGACAAGATGTTAGTTTCTTTTTGTCCCCGTCTGCTTTATTTACTACTTACGGACAAAGGTTGGCACTGGAATGCATTTTGTAAACACGCAAACGACAACGGACGCAGCACGAAACACACAGGACAAGCGCGGAACTACAACTCAGATTTATTCGAGGAAAGCCACACATTTATACATGTATCATAATCACAGTTGATAATCATCGGAC
The DNA here is from genome assembly GCF_023375885.2 of Dermacentor andersoni. NCBI lineage: Eukaryota > Metazoa > Arthropoda > Arachnida > Ixodida > Ixodidae > Dermacentor > Dermacentor andersoni. The sequence continues at coordinate 134,543,605 of NC_092816.1, forward strand.
AACCATACCTCGACATTGGAATGCGGGCCTGAGTGGCACAAATTTCTGTGTAAATAATTTAACTCTTTTTCACTCAGTGACACTAAAGAGCTGCTTACGCAGCTCCCAGGTTGCATTTTTACACAGTAAGATTCATATATTTTTGGGCTTAGTTGTGACGCAAACATCTTCAAGAATTTTGTGTCGCGGAACCTAGGCGTGCAATTGCGACAGTGGCGACAGCGGTCGTAAGCCAGTTTGCCACCCCCCGCCAATCCTTCTACCCCTGCTCGGTGCCCCTGCGGTCTGACGCTTAAACACCATTCCGTCTGCCCTATGTAGATGTTGCCACAAGAGAGGGGCATCTGGTACACTAGCCCTATTCTGCATGGGATGAACCTGTCAACGTGCTTGATACTGCATTCATTCCCTTTCTTCCTTCCCTGCACCATGTTGCACATGCCCACCAGTTTCTTGGGCGCCGTAATAACCACCCAGACTTCATATTTTTCAGCCACCTTTTTGAGGCGGTGAGAGATTTGGTAGTAGTACGGGATGGCAACAGATCCCCGGCGTGGCGGCTCTTCGCTTTTCAAGAAAACGAAATTTCAACACGCTGAATAAAGCGCAACACTCGAGTATTTCTACATGCTCTACAATGAACAGCCTCGTTCTGCAGAGGCCAGCCAACTGTATCGCAAGGGCTTGCAGACACAGCAGCTGCCGTCGGCGCCGTGCCGTATCGTCATATTGTGGGCATTGTTCTGTCCAATGCAAAGCCCTTCTTGCATAATGAATTTAAAATTTTGTGTACTTCTCGTTCTTCCAGGTCTACGGGTCAGACCAAGGGTTACATTGTTACTCTAACCTCCTTTGAGTTACGATCGGGGTCTTCAGCCCTGCCAAATTCTTATAAAGCAGCTTTCTGTACAGCCGCTCTTTCTGGAAGTACAGCGTGGTGAAAATATCCTATTTGATTGTTTGATTCACTCAATTGACACGAATGCCCGAATGACTAGCCATTATTATCTTTTTCTTACACATAGCTTGAGGACCTGACTTGAAGGGCGGCGCCGCTCGCGAAACATGTGGGAAAAATATCGCGCCAATATCTTTTTACCATTCGCAGATTCTGTAAACGTGTTCGAAAGACTGCTCTAGGAACTACGAAATGTTACTGACCTTTTTCACAGTACACTCGTGGTTTAGAACGAAATCACCGGTTCTTCACTTATCAGTGTGGGCAGGTGTTGAAATTTTTGCGCATGACTCGCAAGAATGTCTCGAGTTACAACTGACACGTGTACATTGTTCATGTTCTCCCAGTGACTGATTTCGTGTTCTCACCGTTCGTACAGAGTTATCGCCAGACGCAAGACGCGCCTTTATTATACGTTTCCGCATGTTATTGGTAGTTCTATATGTTATCTATGCTGTTGCCTTACTTTGTGCTATAAGATTGCATGTGCGATGCCAATAGTGTTGTACATTCGAGAATGCACACGAACACCAGTGATTATGCTGGAATCTACGCCGATTCATGTACAAATAGCCCATGCGTCTGAGCCAGGCGGTCGTCAGCTGTGCTCAACGATATTTTTGTGCTTTGAGCGTAACTTTTTTGTGCCCACACGTTCACCCAATAAACAGTTAGTTTCATGACTCGGAGTTTTCTCCTACTGTATCGTTATGACTCGTCACTAGAATGTGGCTTCTGCTGGAGGAGCTGCAGCGTTTGTGTTCCGGACACCACCTCAAAGCCGTATACAAAGCTAGAACCGTGAAGCGAACACTAACGTCGCCGCAGACCACTCAGCTAAGCTGAGGTCGGAAAAATTGCCCCCAGAGGATGGACTTCTGGGCGAGAAGAACAAAAAGTTCAGTGCTAAGTCAGCAGCCACAATGGCAGCTGAAGTGCCGGCCACAATGATCACGCTGCAACAATCTAGGGAGCCTCATATGAGTCCTATCTTCCATCGAGCTTTGTAAGAGAACCCCGAAAAATGTTTGTTAATGTTTGGAGTCGTTCGACAGGGTCTCAGCCTTCAACAACCGGAGCTGTGAGGGCAAGAGGTGCCGCGTATACTTCATTTGGAAGACGCCGGGAGGACACGGTTAGAGAATCAGGAGTCCTACCTCGCAACGTCGCAGTTCTTTCGCAGCACTTTCTGGAAGACCTTCACTAGCCTCTTCGAAAGGGAAAGGTTGAAATTCTGTTGGAAGCCCGAGTGCAACTGTGTAGCGAAACGTTTGCCAGATTTACGGAATTGTTAAGTAATGTTTTCCGCCACGCCTACACTGAGATGCCTGAGGACAAGCGAGGTCGTTTCCTCATAGGCGTGTAAAGCGAGAGCCCTTCACCGGATTGTTAAGCAACCCGTTCAAGACTATCGCTGAACTTTTTTCTTAGGCCACAACCACCTAGAAGACGCTTCTTATGCGGACAAGGCAATATAGCCACCGGACGCTGCCCGGACAGTAGGTTTACGAAATGAACCCGACAACGACATTTGACGTTATGTTACAGAACATCAGTGACAAAGATGGTCTCTACGTTTAAGCCTATCTCAAACATGCCCAAGAAGGCCGACAGAACGCTGGCCTGCCCATCAAGAACGAGCTGGGGACAGACAGCCTAATTTACAATTGTTGACTGCGCGACGTAGAATGCCAGCCCCGCAACTGTGTTTGGGTTCGGACCCCAACATGCCGACGCGGACTCAGTGAAAAGCGTCTGCGAAATTATATCGAACCATGTATGATTATGCAATGTATTGGGCAACTGAACTATGAGATCGTACTGGACGGCCTTACGCAATCACAGTAGCGCCACTGCCGACCTGAACTCGTGCATGTAGTGCGTCTTGAGCAGTTGTACGCGCCGTAAAGGTTTCTTCGAATTTATTTCTTGGGTTCCTTGTTATCTTTCTTCGTTACGTGTGCTCTTGTTTTCTTTTTTTGCTTTCGCGTTCTGTTTGTAGCATCGCGAAGATGTTTTTAAATAGAGGGGCTTTTACACGTGTATATTGTGTATGTTTTCTCTAATTCCATATTTTCCCCGGATAACCACTCTTACAACGTTATCGCCCGACGGAAAACGTGGTATAATAGTCCTATGTTTTATCTAAGTTGTTGCCGAACCTTGTTTAATCAAATAGCTTGCGTGACGCGAATGGTGTTGTATATTCTAGAATGCTCGTGAACAGCAGTCAGTACTCTGGAATCTACATTGTGTAATGTAGATTATTATTACACCAGGCAGAACGCCATGTAGCAGATGCACAGGCAGCGGCACAAGTCAGTTAAAGAAGCTTTCAGGAATAAAAAGTAATTGAAGAAATAGCTGATGCATCTGAATCATGGATCAGATTTTTGACGATCGCTGATTGTGCTCACCGCTATCGCTGTGCTTTGAGCGTACCTTGTCGTTTTTTTTTTTGTGTGTGGAAACAAGGTCGCCCAATAAAAGTTAGTCTTGTGATTCACAGTTTTTACAGCGTTAGCGGTTACTGGGCTCATTCTAATAGCCGCTCATTACAAACTGGGCCGCCTGCGTGGGAGTCGGCAACTCTACCACTGAGGCATGCCAGCGCATGCTAGCATGCTGCGTAAAAATGCCCTATAAACGCATTCTAGCGCGCCGAGAGACACGCGATGTGACATGAGCGCCGCGTAGCGTCGATACGTGCCCATTTTGTATTGCAGTTGAATACATCAGGTAGAATGCCATGTAGGAGATGCATAGGTTTTTTTACGTCACTGCAACGTGACAGTACACACCAGCGGCGTAGCCAGGGTATGGGGCTTCAGCCCCCCCCCCCCCCCGCTCCAAAAAAAAAAAAAAAATCTTACGTGCTGTCCATGTACCGCCGACCAAAGCAACCCCCGGCGCCGGAAATCAATGTGGATTTTGTCTAGAACGTCTCTTGCGCGCTTTTTCGGCTCGCCGCGGCATCTCGTGGAGGCCGCGGAGTCTGCGGAGCGCATTGATGGGAATTCAGACACTTTATAGGTATAAAGTTATCATAAACTTCTTATGTGAAAGGTGCATTGACATTTACAAATTTGTGCTTTAGATTTTCAATTCTGGAACTTTGTAGGTTTAATGTTGTTATAAACATTTGACGCCACAGGTACACTGACTTTTCTAAAGTCGTACATCGGAGCGTAAAAGGAGACAAGCCAAATCAAAACACTATCAGACATGTTCACAAAGCATGCAGCGAGGTTCGACGAGACGAAGCGTTATGGTGGTTCATTTGTGCCGTGATGCGCATAAAAAATTCCTTCGCCTTCGCCAAAGCATCCATGTCAAGACACTATAGCCAGCAAAGGTAACTACTTTCTTATTTATTTTTTCTACTTTGACTTTTATTCGTGAGGGCACATTGAGCCTCTTCATTTATTTTTTTTTTGTTTGGTTCAGGCTACCCCACCCGCGAGCGGCCCGAGCCAGCCAGAGCGCATGCGCGTACTCGGGTAGCCCTTACCACCGCGCGGCGCACTTCTGTGCGCGTTCGGTTTTCTCTGGCCGAGTGGATTTTCATCTGCAGAGTTTTCGACGCTTTCTGGCTAGCAGACGAGCAAAAGAGACAATGGTCGCTCGCCGCCATCCCTGTGGGGACTCGACGAATTGCACCGCGTTCGCTTGAGCGCAACCTCTCGGGAAAGTCTTGTCTCGGCGGTGTAGGATGCCGTGCACTATGCGCATGGTTTTCGGTGGACCAAGAGTCCCACGCTTTCTTCGATATTCATTTGGTAGCCACATTAGGTGCCCAAAGTAGGCAATCAATTGTGGCCAACATGCTTTCCTTTGCGAATTGTCGTATGGTGAAAATTCGATTTTGCTACTTTTTCTTTTCCTGAATGTAATGAGCCACGGGATGCTTCACTTGCCGGATACTCTTACTATATTATTGCGATAGCAATAATATGGACAGTCCAGGCGCATTCCTGCCGTCACCGTCACCCTCATGCTCCGTATAAAGTCCAAGAGCTATAATATCATGACCGCGCGCTGCGTGCTGTATGTGCGAGTGAAAGCGTAAGTCGGGGGGGGGGGGGGGGTATGGGTGAGCCGATGATGGTCGCTCAGTCTTGTGTGCGGAAGGGAGAAAAGCGGGGAGGAAGCGCGCCGCCTTCCGTAGCGCGCGATGCATCGGGGGAGTGGATGGAATGCGGGCGGGATCTAGGATTCTGTTATGCGTGAGTCATAGGTTGCGCAACATGTTTATTTGCCTTGTTTGACGGATTATATACAGTGACTTTTTCTTAGGTAAGTAGATTTATTGGAACCTTATACGTATATTTAAATATCTTCTTCAGTGGTTTTGTGTACACGTGCAGTGAATGTTGTTTCCAGTGACACTTTTTTGCCGTTTATCAAGCTGTATGTTCGCATTTATATATTTCCTTGTATCTTCGCATTTCTAATGTACGAGGGTGAGTCAAATGAAAGTGAGCTTACTCACCCCGCACAATAATGGTTCGGTTCATTATCGGCGAGGCATGCGCGTAGCACAGAGCCATCTCTCATTAACAAAAGTGACACGCAGATGTGAGGATAAATGTTCTTTAACGCTCTCATACACTGGGTTGAACATGGTTGCGTGACGAAATGCACTCTCCAAAAGTAGAACAGCGTGGTGCCGCGAGGTTTTTGACAGCTGAAGGTGTTTCCCAAAAACAGATTAGTCGCCGTATGGCTGCCGTGTACGTTGAACATTGCATTTTATTGGCCACTGTGAAGCGTTAGGATAAATGGTTCAAAGATAGACGTGAAAGTGGCACAGACGATCCAAGACTGTGCCAAAGCAACCGTGCAGTCACCCCCAACAAAATTTCCAAGGTTGATGAGCTGATTAGACAAGAACGGAGGATAAGCATCGATGAACTAATGTACGAGGGCGAGTCAAATGAAAGTGAGCTGCAACATCCACCATACAGGTCAGGCCTGTCGCCTTGCGACTTCCACATTTTGGGGTAACTGAAAAAACAGATCAGGGGAACCATATTTGTGTCGGATGATGACAGGAACAAATCAAGAACAAATGGCAGAGCGCGTGAACATCTGTCACGGTTCACGCCATAATTTATGAACATCTCGGTTATCGGCTCTTGTATGCGGAATAGATGCCCAAGGTTTTGAACCACCACCAGTAGACGGAGAACTTCGGCGCTGCCTTGACTCATCTGATACGGTATCATAATGAAGGTGACGGCGCCTTGTCTGTAATTGTGATCGGGGACGAATCATGGTGCCACTCTTGCGAGCCTCAAACACGACGGCAAAGCTTACAGTGGAAACATTCGAATTTACCACTCCCAAAAAAAGCGAAGGCCGTCACTTCCGCCGGAAAGATGTTGTTGGCTTTTTTTTCGATCGTCAGGGGCCGTTAGTGATTGAGAGCGTATCAATTGTTTCCGATATTGTGTAGCGCTAGAATGGCTACGTGGCGCAATCAAGAACAAATGGCATGGAAAATTGACGAATGCGGTCATCTTGTTCCACGAGAATGCCCGTCCCCACGTCGCTGCTGTGGTTAATACAAAGCTGGCAAAGTTCAAGTGAGAAACGCTGCAACATCCACCATACAGGTCAGACCTGTCGCCTTGCGACTTCCACATTTTGGGGCAACTGAAAAAACAGATCAAGGGAACCATATTCGTGTCGGATGATGACGTGAAAGAGTCAGTCAGAGTCAGTTGTTTTGGGCACAATTTTCGGGACGAAAGAGTGTATGCTTTTATGAAAAAAAAGACACATTTTACTTGTTTTGATAGTGCGTGGCGTTCAAGAATTTGTTTGCGGAATTTTTGGCAATGACAAGCAGTTATTATTCATGTATTTGATTTCTCAGCAAATTGCTGAAGGAGGAGGCCGAGTTGTAGCGTGAGACCCCTCCCACCCCCTCCCCGAACAAAATTGTGGCTAAGCCACTGGTACACACGTAAGTAATTTGAAGTTCTAAGACGGAGGGACGTGGACGCAGCACTGAGGAGTGGGGAGTGGGCATTAAAAATATTACCCTGAGCAAAGGTCCTTTATTGAAATATACACGTTTAGTTAACGATAATTCATCTTGAGACGATGCACACAAGCGACAGCAAATTTAGCACATCCGAGAATAGGAAAACATTGTTTTGAAGATAACAGTGACTTTGCAAGGAACATTCATGTGACCCATTTTGCCTGCTTCAGGAGCTTGTCTATATAAACGTTGTAGATAAAGGCACTTTTCCGGCTTTCTTTCACGGCCGCATTATTCAGAGCGCAAGTATTGGAGACAAGAAAGCAAAACTGATTTTTTGTAAAACCTGACGCAGCAAGGGAACGAACTTTCCCTTGATTTGACCACGAATTGGTCAAGTCAAGGGAATGTTCGTGGATGTTGGCATGTTACCTAATACATGCATGACGAGTGTAGGCGAACGAATTTGCAATTGCTGATGCTCAAGAGCCATGTTCATCTTGCTTCTTCGTGTGTTCATCTTGCTTCTTCGTGTTTGTGTCTCTGTGTGTACCACCTTTGGATCGCCATACCCCATATAGTCTTGATCCTGCACCATAATTGGGGCCCACACAAATTTCCCGAAAACGCTGGGACCATTTGAACAAGGTCCTTGCACTTAGAATAACACTTGATGAAGTCGATAAATTGTGCGCCGTTCTTGCCGAATTTCACATGACCTTTCATATTGATTCTTTGTTTTGTCTATTATTCGGTCTCCATTTCGTCAAATACCAAAATTCGGTTGCACAAGAAGTGCTTGCATCAAATTATGCCTTGTCACAGAGCAGTTCGGCTGCTAGTAGATGTACGCTGAACTAGAATACATGTTGGAAGTGGGAAAACCGACGCGCGCGTCGTCTTATCGCACGTGTGCGCGAAACACCCGAGTTGTTTTTCTCGCTGAAAATCCTGTCCCTGCGTCGCTTTGTGCAACGGTGTTTACTACGTCGAACCAACTAGCCCGGTCCGAAATCCTCCCCCCCCCCCCCATATATATACATATTTATATGCGTGTGTGTGTGTTCGGGCGACCATGTTTGTCTCCATCCGCAACCTCCTGCTCGCGTCACACAAGCCGACAGTATAAAAGACCTGGCAGCCACCTCATCGGCCTCACATCATTATTCAATTACTCAACACAACGGCGTGAACCAGAGTGCATCACCGCGTGCCTTGGACATACCCAACTACACCGGATCAGCGGACCATGGGCCCATGGAATATTGGTTTCGGCTCTTCGAGTTCCACGCATCTGCTGCATCATGGTCACAACGGGATATGGTCGTAAATTTCAACGATTACGTCGCCGGTGAAGCCATTTCGCTTCTACCTCACGCACATTTTTGAAAACAAGCAATCGTGGGAGAAAATCAAGGAAGAGATGATCAGTCGATTCAAAGTATACGCTCCCGACCCCCTCATTATCCAACAGCTAGAGGCACTGCAACTGGGTCGCCGCGGTCACCCACAGCCTTCACATAGCGATCATCATCAGTACCAACCAAAGCCACGTATAACCGGATCGTCGACAACTTACCCACGTAGTGATATTTCCGAAAAGACGAAACAGAGGCACATACCTAACGTTATTCCAGCCCCCACAGTGGACAAAGTAAAGCCTCCGTTCACTGAGCGATATCCAAGTCGCTCTCCATCGAGAGCAAACCTTCTACCAGGATTATTCAATCACCAAGCAGAAATTGCCGTTATGCGCGTCTTCATCATGCCAACAGAGAGCTGTCATCGTTGAAGCATCGAATGCATTCAGTACTTCTTGTACGTGCGGGCCGCCGCCTAGTTTCAAGTCCCGCGATTCTTCTGTGAAGCTCATTACTTTGCACTCGCATGAAAATTCGAAGTTTGCTGAGACAGAGCCATCACTGGAAGCACGTGATGAAGCTACGTCCGCTGCGGCATTGTCTAGTGATTGAATATCCAGGATTCCAAGCCACATCAACTCAGATTAAGGTACCATTCACATCAGTCAAGGAAAGAACGCAGCTATTACTTCCAGCGCTGGCATGAAGCAGACTACCTTCCCGTGAAGACAACAAAAGGAAACCACGAACATCATGTGCTCTTTTCACAAGCAAGACAATGCACTTTCAGCGGCTACGGATGAGCCATGTACATTTGGAGACCAAACCAATTCGCAACACACAAACATTTTTCTGCATAGGACACCCTTAAGAACTGCTGCCATTGCAGAAACGTCGCAAGTCCTAAGCGTCGCACCCTGTCAAGTCAAACACAGTCAAACACACATTGTGATGGAAATGCTACCTCAGCAGCTCTCGCAGCAACATCAGAAATATCAACATAAACTCCATTAGCAGCTTCAGTTACCACGACGGCAACTACAGCGCACGCGACGATGAAGAGTATCGCAAAACACATGGATGCGACACGGAACACGTGAACGTACTATCCAACCAACAGAAGCGAGACGATTCATGCGCCCACGATACATCTCATGTGAGCGCAATATCTTAAACACAACTCTCAACATGCATCCTTTCATCCGCGCTAGCTTCATGAGCAGCCACCGCCCCTGCTACTTCAAGGCGCTTGAACTTTACTCACTTGTGTCAAGCGCTGAACGTGTACGACAATCAGTGCTCGCGAATTACGTCGCATGCAGACGTCGCTCGGATCGCAACCGTCAGGCCCGTCCTGCAGAGTTATGCGGCACGTCACCGGACTGCTAAGCTTATTGTGAACTTTAATCAGAATGCAGATATAAATCAGGACACTGGACCAATTGCACCTTTGGATATCTTATCTTGTAGTCTCCCACTGCCCCCTCTTGTGTTGCTTGCTGCGCGCGCTCTTTTGGGGGGAGGGGGATGTGTAAAGAAGGACAGCAGAACGCTGTCCTAAAGAAGAGGGAGACGAAGAATGGAGGCAGTGTTCGGGCGACCACGTCTGTCTCCATCCGCAACCTCCTGCTCGCGCGCGCGCACGCACAAACACAACACACACACACACACACACACACACACACACACACACACACACACACACACACACACACACACACACACACACACACACACACACACACACGCACGCACACGCACGCACACGCACGCACGCACGCACGCACGCACGCACACATGCTCACATACACTACTACACTACACTAGCTTCGCAAAGCACTGCTGACATTTGCATCAACGCGAGTAAACAAAGATGCTTCGTCCAAAATATTGGGAAGTTACTGAAACACAAAGAAAAGGCAAGTAATCCAATATATAAGTCAAGCGGAATAAAAATAAACACGCTGGATCAAACAAATTGCAATCTGATAATGAGGCCGCCGCATAGCGGAGTGCTCCGGCATAGCTTCGACCACCTGCGCTGCGGTTCTTTAACTTGCACCCAATGCTAAATGCACGAGCTTTATTACATGCCGCCCCATCACAATGCGGCCGCCGCGGCCGGAATAGATCTTGAAACTGCTTGCTCAGTAGGGGAACGTCATAGCCTTCGCGATAACACGCCGGATTACGAACACACATACTGAGGCTATGAATCTCTGCATTGCGGGCATAATTTATATTAAAGACGAAGCTTTTCTTTGCCGACCTCGCCAGGTTTCGTGACAGTGGGCACTGCGGCCTGGATTTTTCGCTTGCCGAATAGGGCAATCAATCAAAGCGTGCTAGGCCGCCAGGGAGGTGGGTCCCACACGGTGGGAGAAGTGCTGGCGTGGCAAGCCAAACGTTTTCTTTATCTGTGAGGAGCCCTGTCTCCAGAGGGGGGGGGGGGCGATTGAAGGGGACTAGAAGTTTTGTTGTGGGTTGCTTCATCCACCAACGCTTGTGTGTGATGTGCATTGTGACGTTTCCATTCTACACGTACTGTAATGGGTAATGTTCAAGTGCGTCCTGAATCTCCTGCGCTAAAACATCGAAATTCAGAACACGCCGCAGACAGCGGATGACAGCTGAAGATGTCAAGGTACCTACTACACGGCTAAAGTAGCCGACAGAGAATGGATATTACGTCTCTAATGACCAAGAGCTCCGCCTTTGTCGACGACCAGGCAGGGGAGCAAGCATACAAGCAGTTTGCTATTTCTGTCAATATTTTCGGACAAGCGACAGCCGTGGTGACGTGATCATTACTCACACTAGCGTCGACCAACGCTACGTGTCTCTGGGAAGAGTTCTGATTTGAAGTTGATGAGCTATTTGCGTTACACTGAACTCACCGAGATGGCCAACGAATTGCGTGTGTATGCAAGTCATAGGCCGATTGTCCGTAACTTGTGTTAAGGCCACGGTGATCGTGGTGGGCAGGAATAGCGGGGCAACACCGAACCACCTGCCATATACGTCGGAAGAGCTGCTGCTTCAGGGATATTATGGCACTTTACGGAACGAGCTTGGCGGCGCTGGTGAACCAGTTCATCAAGCGTATATAATTGGGCCTCGGCATGGTGCGCGGGAGTGAAATTAATTTGCGGAAGGCCCGTAATAACACGCATTGCTACTCGATTGATAGATTCCGATCGGTCCCACTCTGCGCGTGTCATGTGGCGAAACTGGGCTTGGTATACCAATGTTGGCTGTAACACAGTACGTATGAGGAGGCGGGCGATGGTGGCTGTGACACCACCTGGTTTTTGAGACATGCTGCGGATGAGGTGCAGCATTCGGGATGCCTTCTGGCGTGCTGTGCGAATCCAGGGGCCGGCGGAGCCGGAATAATACAGGTCGAGGCCGAGCACTCGGAGTGAGCTGACGACTGGAATTCTGCTCATGTGCAAAAAAAAAAGAAGAAGAAGAAGGTTTGGGGAGGGGGGGTGATAGGGGTGATGTTAAACGCATGGCCACAGCGCGCAGGAAGGGGAGCCGTCTTTTGAGGCGACAACCTGAGTTCTACAAAAGAATGGCATTGAGCTGTAATTGTAACAGCGAGCTACAACCTTGTGGCTTGAATTTGGGGAGATGGGTGGATGGACCAGACTGTGATATCAACCGCATAAATGAGTGCGTGCAGGTGAACAATGTCGCCCAATTGCCATGCCAAGGGTAGGAGGCTAACGATGAAAGGTATGGGTGTTTGCACGGACCCTTGCGGTACACCGCGATGTAGCCGAAAGGATCCCACATTGTCTGTGTTGATGCGGATGACAAATTCACGAGATGTAAGAAAGGTGTGAATAAAATTGCATATGTGGGCGGGCAAGTAGATCCAGCGTAGCACTTCAACGAGGGTAGCGTGGCTGACGTGGTCATATGCCTTGTGCCATGCCGAGAACAGACCTGACTCGGGTCGATCGGCCACGAATGAAAACTATAGACGATAAGTTACCTAGGCCGTCCTCTGCACTAAAGTGAGGGTGAAAGCCAACTTGCGACGGATGATACCATTGATGTATGTCAGGCCACCACTGTAGACGGTTAGCCACCATGCGTTCGAACAATTTCCACAAAGTAGACATCAGAGAAATTGGTAGAAGATATTATGTGTTGTCATGAGGTTTACTGGGCTTTGGGATGGCGATTATAGCTGCTTGCAGCCAATACTCCTATGCTTCTCCTGACAGCTATGCAGCGTTTATTTAGCTGAAAACAGCTTGGAAGGTGGCTCGATCCTTCTAGGTTTTTAAACGAATCATAGGTCACACCGTCAAGACCTGGGCAGTCTTCAATTTGGCTTGGTCTACTGGAGCGAGAAATGCAGCTGCGTGAACGGCGACTGCATCCCGCGATAACATGAGCTCAAGGGAGTGCCCCTGTATTCTACGGAAACGTAACTGGGGCGAAGATAACAGGTGAATGTGTATCATAACCGGGAAATACCTGCGCCAGTCCGGTTCCCGATGCCACGTAAGTGTCTGATGGCCCGCAACCAGTCCAGGTACGGTGAACACGGTGGCGTGCGTGGCTGGCTGCAGCGTAGTGTAGGCATGTATACGTCATTAATTAGAATAAAGTTGTTCTGTGTGAGAGTGTCAATGATGAGGCGTCCACGTTCATTGGACACAGAGTACCGCACTCACCGTGAGGAGCATTGAAATAACCGGCGATTAAAATGGGACAGCCAGGATGATGCCGCCGAAGCCAGGTGAGCTACCCTAGACGAAGACGGAATGCTTGCCCAGGGTGGGGATGCACATAACTGGACTCAAGTACAATTGCGTAGTAAGAGAGTTGCACCTTTACGGCCCCCACCTCTTGCCACGCAGTGCACCATGCCAGCTTAGGTAGAATCGTCTGAACGAGAGAGGTGCGAAGATATATAGCTTATTTTGCCGGTTTATCACCTGACAAACCCCGAAATTCCAGGAAGAGAGTTCTGCTCCTGAAGGAGTAACGCCCAAGTTCGAAGTGAGGCCAAGCGAATGCGTTCTCGGAGCTCACCAAGCTTGTTAGCGAGACCCTTAGAATTCTATTGAATTACATATGAAGGCGCGTTAGATGCCACTGTGGCGGCCATCATAAGTGATCCGCGCGAGTGGTAGTTAGGGCCTGTAGCTATTGCAAGATATGACGCAGAAGCGATGTCGGGTAGGTGTCAACTGTAGCTGCAGATCCATGCGTAGACAGAATACCTGACGCCGGCACTGGTGGAGGGCATTTATGAGGTGCTTCCGCCGCCGATGACGTATTTGTTGTCAACGAAGTGCTCGCAGTGACAAGGCGGTTGCGGTGAGAATTGAGTTCGGATAATTCCGTTAGTCGTCTTTCGAGGCTGCAATCGATGTCACCCGATTCCTTTTGAAGTTCTTCCTGGGCCGTTGTTCTAGACGCACGATGTCTGTGACGAGTCCGGCTATTAATACCGCTGTAGGTTGCCTGAGGAGCAGACACCACGTTAGAAGATGAAGGGTCATCTTCCTCGCCGGCACCATCCTCTTCTATTAGCGGTGCGAAGCGTTTGGCAGACATCAACAGGACCTGGGTATGTGGAGAAGGAAGAAAAGTGCGAACGCCCCATTTACTTTTCTGAGTCTTACGCTCGGTTGGGCAAGTGCGATCTGCTATTGAATGGTCACTGGATTTGCATAGAGCACGTCGGAAGGCTTGGGAAGTGTTTGGCTAATTTGTCTTCATCGCAGTCGGGTTAGGGCACGATGTACGCATGTGGTCTTATTGTAGGCGCTGGTAACTGTATACTACGCTTCGGCGGTGGGAGCGAGGTCGAAGAATGCACCCATTGTAGATAAAGCGTTTGGGTGGCGTACAGCGGGTCGTGAAACTGCTGCCAGGCATGTGCGACCACGTCCTAAGTAGTGTGCCAGCAGCGGGTGCCGAGTGTCACAAGTCAAAGTATAACGTAGGCCTTTCGGCGACTCGTCGGGATCGACCCCTCTTACCACGTACCAAGAGATGTTCGTGCCAGAGAGCAGCTATGCTTGAATAGGCTATATGTGTCCATTGGGAAAGGTGATCGCTGTCAACGTGCACCGATCATAAACTTTATCGAAGGAAGGCCCCCACATGGACACTATGTTGGAGGCCCGGTGATATATGTAGCCTGAGAAGCACGTCGCGATGACGAAAGAGGCGAGCGTCTTCTGAGGGGTCATCGTATTGATGTCTTCTATGTTGTAGCGTTCCTTTGCATGGATGACAACTTTATATGATCCAGTGGGGCTCTTAGATGGGCGTACCGGGAGGGCGTCTGGATTGAGCAGACACGTAAGCTTTTGGACAAGAGCAACTGATGATGCAAACGCGGAAGACGCGCCCGGTGAGGCTGCGTTGCACGGAGACGGCGGTGTTCAAGGGCCGTGTATCTCGTCTTTCATCGTCTCTTCGTAGGTGGCGGTTACCGACTCAGCGACAGGAATAGCCGCCATAATCTCCACAGCTAACTGCCACCGCAGCTGCTCTTCCTCTTCCTTGCGTGGCGTTATTGCGCCTTGGCGGCGTTGCTGTTCACGCGATGAGATGGCTAAGCCTAAAGCATTCTGACTCACTTTAGGCGACGCTGGCTTGCCCCCGGGAGCATCCCGGGCGCCGTAAATGACTCGGTTTGGTGCCACAGGTGGCCTGGCTACAAAGTGCGGCCAAGGGTGGCGGAATTTCACTATTCCCAAGTGAAAAATTACTTGAAATGGTAGAGCTGCCGGAACACACGTCTGCCAAAATCAAGCCCTTGTGGGAAGTCGTCATGGCGGCCCTCGAGCCGTGCCGTCGTCCCTACATTTATTTCGGCAGGTGGGCGAAGGTGGCGAGTGGAGCGGCGGCTGCGGCAACCAGCGCAGTGGCCTCGAGCACGCGCCATGCACTCTACTAAATTTGTCTGTTGACAACCGGCACTATGGCGCCGGCTGCGACCGCTGACCATAGCGTCCCTGCGCAGCGGCGTCAGCGGGCGCTACACGCTCGCTAGCACGAATAGCTTTAAAGGTGCTTCATTCCCCCTGCTCAGGCATGCCTGCATAGCCTAACGGTTAGAGCGTCGGGCGTATATGTGGAGTGAACCGAGTTCGAAACTTGGGCTACTAGATAACGTTACGACAAAACTCATCTTACGATGATTGCCTATTCAAACAGAATAGCATTCGAACAATGTAGCGGTGCACCGTATTTATGAAATCAAGCTTATTTACTTCTCTGCCTGTGCGACAAGGGACGTGGTGCGGCACGAAGACATGTGTTGGCGCTTGGTCCATGGCGCACTCTCTGTATACAAATCGGTACACGTGCGAGCTCCCGTGCTTTACCGCCGAATGAAAGAAATGGGTTGATTTCTCGCGCCCGGTGCAGATAATTTTGGGAAGCTTGGCGTTGGTATGATATCTAATCGGGTAAACGACGGTGCCCTCCCGATTCTTTCAGGGCAAGGACACACATTGGTGGAAATTTCAAGAATACTTCATTTACTACAGCGGACGCCAGCGCAACACTATTTCCTTGCACGAAGCCAACGCTGTTAAAGCTGCACAACGGACGCGTTGAGGTCACGTCATTTAGCGCGGAGTGAGACGGGACGATTGCGTGACTTCTCGCGTCTGGTGTGTACATTTTGTAGATTTCGTGTTATGCAAGAACAACATGGAAGAGTGGAACCCGCCACATTCAAGTTCAAAATAATTCAGAGCAATATCTCGAGAACGTATCGCGCAAGATCCGCAACAATCTTGCCATGTTTCGGTACTTGCTTGCGTAAAAATGCCCCTATATAAAACTGACGCAATGCATATAAGAATTAATAACGTGTGTGAAATGCTATACGTTGAAGACAGATATAAAAGTCAGGCAAATAAAAGAACAAACTCGAAGACACTGATTTAACATAAGCTTATATTTAACAGTTTCTATTTAACGACTTATTTTTGTGGAGATAAGTACACAGAACAAGAATATTTTACCTAGTAACGAGCTATTGGCTGAATACGGAAAGCGGGGAACATAATTTTCATTTACTTTACCGAATATGTACCCATATTCAATGAAATAAATGACGCACTGCCATAATGAATCTGTAATGTGAAGCTTTAGTGGTTGTTTGCAGAGACACTGTTTCATTCACTGCAGCTAGATTGCCTGCATGAAACACGCCATTGGCCAGCAGCAACTGCAAGACTCATTCTGGTTGCCTTTATTATGTATTGAAAGTGACAACAATAGAATGCAGCAAAGGTAGCGCTGAAAATAAATGTGCGCCGGCAAGGTGTCAGAGCAAGCTGCCGCACACGCGATGAAATTGGCATAAAAATATGTAAAAATCTAAAAATTTTCCTAGTGAGTACTGTTCCTGCAAACAGCGGCACAATGAACACGCTTCGGTTCGCTGGGCTCCTTATGGGGTTTATAGGTGAGTGTGAACATAATGTTTAGCTGTGTGATAATTATAGGATTCAATTCTCTGGGATGGTAAAATAGTCATCAAAAAACCTTTATCAGCGTAAGTACATTTCGTGCCAAAGCATGAGCGCAGCTACTCTGTAAAACATGGCGTGTATTGCTTGGACGTCCCTTACATTTGTTCTTGCATTACAAATATTCATTTTACAGTATGTTTTTGTAGGAGGTACAGCGGATAGGTTAGAACAAAAACCACAGTAAAAAGACAAGCCGCCTGCTCCAGTGCTACGACATAGAATCTTCGTAAGAAAATATTAGAATTATGAAACGAAATGTGTTCTGCGGAGAAGATGAACCTCAAACTTCAAGATACATAGCCAGTTCAAGAAAAAATATCTATACGTTGGTTGGTATTATGCACGGAACTTCATGTGAGCGTAGCCAAAGTCATGGGGCTTTACAAAAGAGCGAATCAATCCTCGTTTTGTCCCCGCGAAGAAGAGTGCATAAACCTTATTTTGTTTTAATATTTTACAGCGTATGGTTTGCAGCCTTCCCGAGCACAGGGTAAGTAACTGCGCCTGCCTTTTACAGCCCAATACGTAGTCAAGTGACAAAAAGCAATAGAGAGAGAGGGAAAGAAATTTATTTATAAGAAAGGCTGCTCTGAATCAGGGTCCTGTTCTAGCTCCTCTGCGTTAAGGGAATGGCGCGAAAGAGAAAATGGAAATAATAAGGAATATTATTGGCAGTGACGACAAATGAAACAGGCAAAGCACTAAACGGTCTGGTTGATCATAGCCTAAAGTAGAGGCTCATATAAAAATAATTTTTAAACCACAGGCTAACCTGGTAAAACCGGTTTACAGTAACGCCAAGGCGGACATTTTTTCTGGCAGGGTTTGGCTGTCGAGATGGCCAAGCGTATTTGCCAGCTTCTGCAAATATTCCAGTTATGAAGGCCATTTGCATAGTAGGTGCTTTCTAGTTTAATCGACACGACACAGCTGGACACTCCTTACGTCGGGTGCAGCGCAGGGACTCGTATACGTGACTCCCTGCCTAAGCAAGTGCAAAAGGCTGGCACTGCTGCACCGACGTGGAAGAGTAATGAAAGAAACAGGGCAGAGAAGTTACCCAGAAACGCATCTTGTTGGCTATCTTACATAATTATAAGGCCCAAAGAAAGGACTAAAATAGGCCTCTCGTCAGGATTTGGACAGCTCTCTGAAGGTGTGGGTGTTTGTAAAAAACGTAGATGATGGTGGCGACAGAATCAGACGGGGAGTGCTGTTTCTGTAACCAGTAGAGTTGAATGTGGGTATAGAATATCAGGATCTCGCCCGTTTTGTCTCATTTTCGAACGACAGCTAACCCGTAAGAATGCTTGAAGTGGAAAAGTACTCGTAGAGATGTACACAAGCCGAAAAAAAGTGCCAGAAGAAGGTTATCAAAACAAGAAATATTTTCTTATTATGAGATAGTGAAAGTTTGAAGGTGTAATGAAAGGGACATATAAAATAGCCGAAAACCTTTTTGAACGGTCACAGCCTCTGTGGACAGATTTAAGCAATTATTTGGAATGTACGCCTAACCTGCTTGACAGCACTCTTCTTTACTGGCGTTGCGCTGAAAAAAAAAAAAAAAACATTCGCACGCCTAAATTACATGAGAGAATGTTTAAGTGACACTCAAAATACCCCCCCCCCTCCAAGTCTAACTTGGTGCACAAAATTTAATTAATGAGTACCTCACTACAATGACCACAATACACCTAGCTAACTGTCTGAAACACGAGTCTATTATATTTGGGCTTGCCTGAATTTCCGCTTGAGCCTGAAGCAAAACACCTTGGGGTACTCTATTTTTGTCGTAGCTTTACTTTAGCCTTCCTGGCCTGTAATCTCTTCATTTTTTTTGTTTTCATTTTTCTTTTTTTTTTTTCTATCTTGAACATCTGTGTTTTCCCATTCTCCCTAACGAGTGGGCAGGCTTTGTGCAGCTCGCCTTTGAAGTCGCCAGCATGCTCTCTTCCTGTTTTACTTTCTGTCCATTGCATGTGTGTTTTCACACTGACTATTGCTACTACTACTAAGAATAATAATACTTGTGTAGTATGGCAGCAGATGAGCACGATGCCTTAAGGAATGATTTTAAGAAGCTGATTGTTTGGCACAATATCACAAAGTTGCAGCAGAGTATTGTTGACATTCATGGCAGATTTCAACTATTTGGTTAGTAACAGAACTTTCTAATCAAATGTAGGCTTCCGTTCATCTCTAGATAGTTTTATAATGCCTCTTAAGCGCCATTTCGGTAAGCTTGTCGATATTTTCTTCGAAGCGCTGTATAAGCTGGCTTTTGCGGCGTTGTCTTAATCCTATCCTCTTTGCCGACGATATTCCTGTGTCTTAATGTGCTGAGCCACATATTCAGAGTTTCCTGACTATTCATGACTGTATTCAGGGTGGCTTTTATAATTAGAGGTGTTTTTACCAGGAATAGTGACACGCTGCTTCTCTTTGTGGAATGAAAAATGGTCTGGCCAACAAACAATGCCATATCGGCTTGTGAATTGAAGGCTAAACCGGAAAGAGTAAAAATTTAAGAAGGGTACTCTTGCAGTATGTGTGCAATACACCTAACGAAGATGTCACCAATACAGTGCAAACGGATCTGGACGTTTGAACTGACGTGCCGCATTCAATACCTGGGATTTCAAGCAAGTGACAGCAGAAATTTTATAGAGAAAAACAGAAACCGCCGTCCGAGCATGTGGTACTGTAACTTCCCACTTTATTCCAAACAAAGAGGAAACCAAATGAAGGGCATATAAAGGATGATGATAAAAATACTGCTGCGACGATGCTGGTCGTTGACACAACGGCACATTCGTGTATGAGCCTCTCGTGAAATAAAGAGCTGAAGAGAAACTGCTCTCTGGGGGGTTCATGAGGAAGCTACAACAACGCATGATGAATGCGCTTCGAAAGCATTGGCGGGCAGACACGATGATATGAATGCGCCTGGAGAAGCTTTAGCAAGAATTATGCAGGAAAGCCCAACTAGAGTATGTAACTGCACAGACAACATACATATAAAACCACTCAGTGTAATTGTTCTTGGGCACTGCCGTACTTGTTGAGGGTACCAACCCAAAAGTAATTGAAATCGTTGTTAACGTTTCAAAATTAACAATGTTAACAATAAGTTTAGATCCTCTTTCTTGTTGGCGCCCTGACCCTCTCTTTTAAATATGCGTCATCCGAACCAGACGGGTTTCGGTTATACGCTCTACTTTCATTCGTGTTGCCTGAGATAATCCATTGTCTCTTACGACTCTCCGATACTTGCAATGTTTTACTAGAAGCAGTGTTGATCCTTGAACAGCGACTCGTTACCGTGCCTAGGATTTTCGCCTGAACGCGAAAAAAGCACATTTTTCGACTGAGTGACGTAAGCCTTGGCAGCGTTGGTATGTGCACGTAACAGTTGCGTCGTGCTATATTGCCGTGCGCATTTTTGTGGCTCCGGATGCTAATATGCTTATGTCTTTCGTCTGTCGCTGCTACAAAGTCAACCAATGATGCTCGTAACGATCCACGCCTCCTCGTGCAACGGACTGAAGAGTTAGAGCGTTAGAGAATTTTTGACAGTCGCCCACGAAACTTGTTAGGAGTTAAGTTGGTTTTGCGTCTTTTCAAGTAAATGTCTACAGATTACTAGCCTTTAAATACTCGTTGCTTCAATGGCTTGAACAGAATGAACAATATTGTGTCGTAAATACTTTTCTTGCGCTTTGTCCAAGACGTGGGTACATGTGGTCCGCCAAATATTACGGGAGATCGCCAACTCAGACTTCTAGCATTTCAGTCAATATTATCTTCGGTGCATGTCGTAGGGTTTCCTTCTGGTATCGGCATGTAAAAATTTGTGTTCGGCGAACACAGTTCACGGCGGTGAAGTGTGTAGCCTCGTACGCAATGAGTAAATATTGAAAGCAGAGTCTTTTAAAGCGCTGACGTTGCATGGTAATAAAATGAGCCACACTGCAAAAAAAAAAGACAGACAAAAAATCTCAGTGCCCTTCCACTTTGTGAAGGATGGCCAGCGAAGCTGTGTACGTGGGCCCCTTAATGGCTAACTACACATGCGCCGCGGGCCGGCTCGGCATTGCACTATTTTCGGGATCGGCCTACGTATGGGGAGTGCTTAACGCCTGCTTCACCTCCGCCGCGGATAGGCCCGGCATTCCACTATCCTCTGAATTGGCTCACGCATGGGGAGTGCTTAATGCCTGCTTCACCTGCGCCGTGGGTCGGCCCGGCATTGAACTATCTTCGGGATTGGCCCACGCATGGGGAGTGCTTAATGCCTGCTTCACCTCCGCCGCGGCTCGGCTCGGCATTGCGCTATCTTCAGAATCAGCCCACGGATCCCCATCCGTGGGCTGATCTATGGATCTATGTTTACAGATCTATGGATCTGTAAACGTTGACTGCGCATGCCTTGACCATGCGCTATATAGAGCAAAGATATCTGTAATCCAGCATCTACCACTGCTTCGGACGCTCGCGCACTTCGTAAACGGTCGCTTTGCTGGACAAGTGCAGTTCACACTGTAAGGTATCCTGTTATTACTAATCAAAACTATTTTATTCATGGGTGGAAACCAGTCCACTTAACCAAGTAGTCACACAATGTAATCTAATGCTAACAGCTTGAACGCTTCTCAAAGTATACCAGCACAACATCTACCGTAGCAGAACCGTAGCCACGCTGTTACATCGTTCCGTATGTTTCATTACTCCTAAACCGCAGCTTAGAAATAAAGGAGAATACTAATATAAGGTCATATTAGTGAACAGAATTTTCAGAAATACACAATTGATCTCCGATGATGATTATAGGTGCAGGTGGTGGCGCGGTGGCGTAAAGGTGCAGCGGTGGCTTAGAGGTAGAACACCCGCCTCGCATGCAAGAGGTCCGTGGCTCGAATCCCGGTGCCGCCCAATTTTCCACCGAAAAAAAAAATCCGCGTGTTGATAAAATTGCATGAACAGGCCTGGAGTGTGGCCTGATCCCGGTGACCAAGAGCGGTAACGCACTCCCTCACCAGAGCAGGATTGGCCACCCTCGTGTCAGTACTTGGCCACAACCTCCTATATGAACACATCAATCAAACCCCGGCCCTCAGTCCCCAGCCGCTGCGAAGCAACTGACCACGGCGGCGGTCAGACCTGCAGACACAGCAGAGGGTGCTAAGAATCCCTGGCTCCGGACAGGCCGCCATTGGAGTATGAACCTGGCAACGTTTAACGCTAGAACGTTATCTAGTGAGGCGGGTCTAGCAGTGCTACTGGAAGAATTAGAGGGCAGTAAATGGGATATAACAGGGCTCAGTGAAGTTAGGAGACAAAAAGAAGCGTACACAGTGCTAAGAAGCGGGCACGTCCTGTGCTACCGGGGCTTAGCGGAGAGACGAGAACTAGGAGTCGGATTCCTGATTAATAAGAACATAGCTGGTAACATACAGAAATTCTATAGCATTAACGATAGGGTGGCTGGTCTTGTTGTGAAACTTTATAAGAGGTACAAAATGAAGGTTGTACAGGTCTACGCCCCTACATCCAGTCATGCTGACCAGGAAGTCGAAAGCTTCTATGAAGACGTGGAATCGGCGATGGGTAGAGTGAAAACGAAATACACTATACTGATGGGCGACTTCAATGCCAAGGTGGGCCAGAAGCAGGATGGAGACAACGCAGTGGGGGAATATGGCATACGCATTAGGAATAGCAGGGGAGAGTTATTAGTAGAGGTTGCGGAAGAGAATAATATGCGGATAATGAATACCTTCTTCCGCAAGCGAGAGAGCCGAAAGTGGACGTGTAGGAGCCCGAACGGCGAGACTAGAAATGAAATAGACTTGATACTCTGCGCTAACCCTGGCATCATACAAGATGTGGACGTGCTCGGCAAGGTGCGCTGCAGTGACCATAGGATGGTAAGAACTCGAATTAGCCTAGACCTGAGGAGGGAGCGGAAGCAACTGGTACATAAGAAGTCGGTCAATGAGTTAGCGGTAAGAGGAAAAATAGAGGAATTCCAGATCAAGCTACAGAACAGGTATTCGGCCTTGACTCAGGAAGAGGACCTTAGTGGTGAAGCAATGAACAGCAATCTTGTGGGCATCATTAAGGAGTGTGCAATAGAAGTCGGTGGTAACTCCGTTAGACAGGATACCAGTAAGCTATCGCAGGAGACGAAAGATCTGATCAAGAAGCGCCAATGTATGAAAGCCTTTAACCCTACAGCTAGAATAGAACTGGCAGAATTTTCGAAGTTAATCAACAAGCGTAAGACAGCTGACATAAGGAAGTATAATATGGATAGAATTGAAAATGCTCTCAGGAACGGAGGAAGCCTAAAAGCAGTGAAGAAGAAACTAGGAATTGGCAAGAATAACATGTATGCGTTAAGAGACAAAGCCGGCAATATCATTACTAATATGGATGAGATAGTTGAAGTGGCTGAGGAGTTCTATAGAGATTTATACAGTACCAGTGGCACCCACGACGATAATGGAAGAGAGAATAGTCTAGAGGAATTCGAAATCCCACAGGTAACGCCGGAAGAAGTAAGGAATGCCTTGGGAGTTATGCAAAGGGGGAAGGCAGCTGGGGAGGTTCAGGTTACAGCAGATTTGTTGAAGGACAGTGGGCAGATTGTTCTAGAGAAACTGGCCACCCTGTATACGCAATGCCTCATGACTTCGAGCGTACCGGAATGTTGGAAAAATGCTAACATAATCCTAATCCATAAGAAAGGGGACGCAAATGACTTGAAAAATCATAGACCAATCAGCTTACTGTCCGTTGCCTACAACGTATTTACTAAGGTAAATGCAATAAAATAAGGAACACCTTAGACTTCAGTCAACCAAAGGACCAGGCAGGATTCCGTAAAGGCTACTCAACAATAGACCATATTCACACTATAAATCAGGTGATAGAAAAATGTGCGGAATATAACCAACCTTTATATATAGCTTTCATTGATTACGAGAAAGCGTTTGATTCAGTCGAAACCTCAGCAGTCATGGAGGCATTGCGTAATCAGGGTGTAGACGAGCCGTATGTAAAAATACTGAAAGATATCTATAGCGGCTCCACAGCCACCGTAGTCCTCCATAAAGAAAGCAACAAAATCCCAATAAAGAAAGGCGTCAGGCAGGGAGATACGATCTCTCCAATGCTATTCACAGCCTGTTTACAGGAGGTATTCAGAGACCTGGATTGGGAAGAATTGGGGATACGAGTTAATGGAGACTACCTTAGTAACTTGCGCTTCGCTGATGATATTGCCTTGCTTAGTAACTCAGGGGACCAACTGCAATGCATGCTCGCTGACCTGGAGAGGCAAAGCCGAAGGGTGGGTCTAAAAATTAATCTGCAGAAAACTAAAGTAATGTTTAACAGTCTCGGAAGGGAACAGCAGTTTACAATTGGCAGTGAGGCACTGGAAGTGGTAAGGGAATACATTTACTTAGGACAGGTAGTGACTGCGGATCCGGATCATGAGACTGAAATAATCAGAAGAATAAGAATGGGCTGGGGTGCGTTTGGCAGGCATTCTCAGTTCATGAACAGCAGGTTGCCATTATCCCTCAAGAGAAAAGTTTATAACAGCTGTGTCTTACCAGTGCTCACGTACGGGACAGAAACCTGGAGGCTTACGAAAAGGGTTCTACTTAAATTGAGGACGACGCAACGAGCTATGGAAAGAAGAACGATTGGTATAACGTTAAGGGACAAGAAAAGAGCAGATTGGGTGAGGGAACAAACGCGCGTTAATGATATCTTAGTTGAAATCAAGAAAAAGAAATGGGCATGCACAGGCCATGTAATGAGGAGGGAAGATAACCGATGGTCATTAAGGGTTACGGCCTGGATTCCGAGAGAAGGAAAGCGTAGCAGGGGGCGACAGAAAGGTAGGTGGGGAGTTGAGATTAGGAAGTTTGGAGGGTCAACATGGCCACAATTAGTACATGACCGGGGTAGTTGGAGAAGTATGGGAGAGGCCTTTGCCCTGCAGTGGGCGTAAGCAGGCTGATGATGATGATGATGATTGTAGCCTGAAGCACGCGCGCACACATCGCACTGCACGCTCCGTCCGCCTCAACACCAGCAGAAAGTCCGGCCATACCGACTTAAACCACTTCAGTGCGTCACGCAGAACCATTTTCCACGTAGAAGGCGCCACGTCACACTAAATAGGCTGCGCGTGCGCGGAAACAAACACCAAAAACTAGCACTGAGCGTGTACCTCACATATAAGAGGGCGCGCTCGCGCAAGCCAGGATGACGACTGCCCATAGATGGCGCCACTGCGTACGCAATATGGTGGCGCCCATGATAAAACGGCCTATAATCATTACCAATTTATCAGGTTCTACGACCCTGTGCTCGGTGCTGTCAAACTGTGCATTATTGAACATATCACATAAGAGAAAGGGGTAGTGGTTAGTTCCTATTGATGAGTCTTGTAATTCTTAAATGTTTGTTTTACAGACACATACACCTACGCAATTGGCGGTGGTGCCCTCCCTGCGGATGGAATAGGAGAGCAACTCACAGGCCTAAGTCAAGAACGCGCTTTAGGAGATGAAAACTCGCTTTTGAGCGAAAGAGACATCGGTGGTGCGTACGACGCAGTGAACTACTTGGATGGGGAAGAGGGTGAGGACGGCCTTTCGCAACGTAGCTCTGTTGTGTTCGATAGACGCCGCCCAGAATCGGAAGACAAGAGTGGGCCATGGCGAGAAAAACAAGGCGGGGAATCGCAAGGTATCCAGACGTTCTTGGGCGGCCTCTTTAGAAATGCGGGACAACGTGGGCCGGAGGTGGCGTCGCACCTTGCTTCAACAAGTGCACGGAGGCGTTCTGGCACTCGATTGAGCGAAGACGATTATGTTTTGCTGAGTGCTGTGGAACCGCGTAGAGGTGAAAGTGAAGATGTACCAGATGCATACTTAAGACAGTTCTTATGGGGGGGCAGCCGTCAGCCCGCATTCGATGAATTCAGTGGGCCGGAGGTGGCGTCGCACCTTGCTTCAATAAGTGCACGGAGGCGTTCTGGCACTGGATTTGGTGAAGACGATTATGTTTTGCTGAGTGCTGTGGAACCGCGTAGAGGTGAAAGTGAAGATGTACCAGATGCATACTTAAGACAGTTCTTATGGGGGGGCAGCCGTCAGCCCGCATTCGATGAATTCAGTGGGCCGGAGGTGGCGTCGCACCTTGCTTCAACAAGTGCACGGAGGCGTTCTGGCACTGGATTTGGTGAAGACGATTATGTTTTGCTGAGTGGTGTGGAACCGCGTAGACTTGAAAGTGAAGATGTACCAGATGCATACTTAAGACAGTTCTTATGGGGGGGCAGCCGTCAGCCCGCATTCGATGAATTCAGTGGGCCGGAGGTGGCGTCGCACCTTGCTTCAACAAGTGCACGGAGGCGTTCTGGCACTGGATTTGGCGAAGATTATGTTTTGCTGATTGGTGTGGAACCGCGCAGACGTGAAAGTGAAGATGTACCAGACACATACTTAAGCCAGTTCTTATGGGGGGGCAGCCGTCAGCCCGCATTCGATGAATTCAGTGCCACTGGAGCAGAAGAAGGTAAACGTGGCCTAGCAAGAATCAATCTACGTTCATTCATCAGGAACACTGGGGACACCGATCAAATTGAGGGTTTTCTCCAAGTTCCTAAGCTTCGTGGACGTCAGCGTTATTCAACTGCCGACTATTTAGGAGGTATAACTGTTAGACCTTCCATGGGGGGTGTACAAGACGATGGAAGCATTGAGATCATAAGTGATGGTAGCCGTGAAAGCAGTCTGCTTGACCTTTTGGAAACATCGGGTGAACCAGAGAAAATTAACCGACGAAGCAGAAGTTTAGAATCTATAAGAGGGACTTCGAGTGACATGACTGGTTCAGGAGGCTCCCTTGCCAGATTTTTGTCGTGGCTTTTCAGAAGACAACGACGGTTTCATCGCCCTAGGCCTTACCGCCGCGGCATTTTATATCCCAATGAACGGTTCCCATTTCGATTTAGCCAAGAACGAGGGTTAACCGGAGGCGGAGGCAGAAGCCCCTACTGGAAATATGCACCACAGTTGTTAGGCGTGGTAAGTGTTCCTGATGATGTGGGAAATCGCGAAGAAGGCAGCATCGGAGGAATGTACGATGACGGATTGGCATTACCAGTAATTGTATTCGATAAGTCGAGTAGCGCATTTGACAAATTTGACAGAAGTTCGAGAGGTACACCTGAAGGAGGCTTCAGCGCGCATGGTAATGACTATGATAGTAGCAGCGCCTGGGACGCAAATAGGTTTAGAGAAACGCAGAATCGCGCCTATATTTAGAGATTTTGCTACGCGGAATAGACAGTAACGGTGAATGTTACATAACACAATGATACGTCTGGTGCCCTGCAGAGCAGTTGACTTAACATGATGTCAGGCTTTATTTTGTCTCCATGGGAGAAAGAGGGAGTCGAGGAAAGCTGGCTTGAAGAAGCCCAGTCTCCTTAGATAGAATGCGAGGGCTTTGATTAAATACATGGAATTAGTGCGTATTGAGTTTATAATGGGTAGAGCTTTTTGACAGGAATATCCAAGGATTACGCATGGTTTCTCATCATTTCTTCTTTCCGGCAGCATTAACGTAAGCACTTTCTTGCTTTCAACTCAGTCACTGACGTTTGTTAAAATGACACCCGTCATACAGGCCACAAACAAAGCTTTGCGTAATGATTTTCGTCATTGGGCCTGCAGGCTCTCAAAAGTTCACGCTGAGAAAAGAAGCAAAATATGCGGGCCCGTACAACGTCGATTCGACATTGTTTAGAGAATTGCTAGTGAATACACAGACGCTACATGTAGGCCTTCGATTGATTCCGACTGTGTTTATTTCTGTCATTTAGACGAGAATAAATGCTTTCTTATTCAAATTAGTGTGATGCTCTTTTTTGTTGCCTTCATGTTACTCACTCTTTCCTTTATTGACCGTCATAGTGTTCTACGGTGGCTCGTCATTCGGCGTGTTCGTCACAGCATATGCGTGATATATATATGTATATATATATATATATATATATATATATATATATATATATATATATATATATGCAGGGACCAGAGGCCGTCCTTGCGAATGCCTGCTCGTTCCTTTCTCGTTGTCTGCACTGCATTGTGAACTCCGCCCTTTAAACCCCGCCAAGTTGCAAGTTGTCGACGTGACATGGATCCTGGCGCGCAAAGACTTGGAATGGGAGGTGACGAAATGGCATTTGTGAGGGAGTGCCAGGGGGGGGGGGATGAAAATTTAGCACAACGCAGCTGTCTGCAAGACGCAGTGACATATGTGCAACTGGGCACAGTGCTTGCTGCACGGCAGAACAGCAGGCGCAGACAGATGCCATAGTCGTGTTGTCCGCGGAAGTGAAGTTGGCGTCAACGAGCCACTGAGCAAGCCGGCCGCGTAAATCTTTAGCGGGCGGCACTGACCGTAACGCCCTGGTCGCAGGCCTCGCAGAGGGTTATTCCTTCGCAGTGGGGAAACCACTGAACTCGATCATGGGGATTGGAGACCTGGTGGCCGCACTAATGCTCTGTCCAAACAGCAAAACCGTTTGCGCAGCCGTCAAGTTCGTCTTTGCGGCGTTGCTAATGAAGCACAACGGCTTGCCGGCACGCTACAGTCGCCCGAGCTCGACGAAATGTCACGTGCTTGCATGCCTTTCATGCCAGAAGAGGAAATAAGCCGTGCGTGTGTGCGCTTTAAATAACCTGATAGGCCGCAAATTATTCCGCAGTCTACTATTACAGCGTGCGCCATATTCAAATCGGTGTTTTCTCAACTAAAACAACATAATTTAATTTTATTTGATATAGATCGAAGCCGCATGGCTGGAAAGAAATTGCAGCACTATTGAAGGATGAAGAAGAGGAATAAGCTTTGTTTGTAGAAATGAGGTGATGACAGAATCGTCCGAGGTGGGCGGCGAGTCCAGGAGGGCGTGGGCATGATCTGATAGCTTGGCCCTGCTCAAGAGACGATGTTGGTCTTCAAACGCTGGGGCTTGTTAGCTGGGCCTTCCACTGCTCGATAGTTAGGTGACCTGCGGTGTCAATAGGCTGTGCCCACACTCCCATACCATGTGGTAGAGGGCATTGGGCGCAGACCATAAGGCGCACTTGTAAGCGTAGCTCGTAGGTTGCGAGGCGTGCAGCAGGATGCCGTGCGGAAATGCGCCAGTCTCTATTTTCCGGAACATCACCGCGTCTTCTCTGGTTAGCTTGGGATGCGGGGGTGGGTAGGTCCTCTTACCCAGTCTGTAGTGGCTCAGCATGTCGGTGTATCTCTTCAGGACGCCATCGTGTGGGTAAACCAAGACTTGTGAACCCGCTCCGGAGAATGCAAAACCGGGCAGCGGCGTGTGCCACTAGATTATCTGCCACGGACCTGTGTCCCGGGATCCAGATATTGAAAGAATAGAAAAAAATTCTGAAAACGTGATTCAATCTATCGATACTATCCACACAAATTGTGAAATCGAAATGGCGCAAAAAAAAAAAGCGCTTGAGAAGTGCTTATTTATTTGAAGGCAGCGGTATGGCGGAGTATAGTTTGTAAAAACGCTGTTCTTTCTAAAACATACAATTTTTGTGCGCCAATTTCTAATAAATCTTATTTGGCATCCTACAACATTTGCCACATGCGCAAAACAAGTTTGCTTCCTTTCGCAAATCATACGTTTCTGTGTTTCCTAGACAATTCCACTTCGAAGATGGCGACCACCAGCGTGTACATTTTTGTGGCGTCTGCCTGTCTATAAATATGCCTACGTACAAAATGATTGGATGCTTTGCTACATACCATTACTTGCTGGAGAGCACAGGCGAAAGAATGGCCACAAGTGAGATTTTCTTGCAAGCGTCTGACGCTAAGTTCCTGCGATTACAGTGCGTAGACTGCAAGAGCACTGCAAGAGCGAAACCATTCACACTGCCAAGGTGGTGTACTAGCTGTGCATAGAATCAAAGCGGAAAAAAAAGAGACGCCGAAGAAGCCACAGCCTTGTTTACAAGACCGAGTCCCAACGTGTTGTTTCGGGAGCAGCCAGGGTAGCCTGATGATCCCATCAAAAAAGAGCCAAATGATCTCAAAATGTAGCCCGAGAAAATCCCGACCAAATTTTCCGAGAGAGAAAAGTAGTCACAAACACAGCCAAAACGTTTCAGATGGTGTGGATGGTGCTGAACTGTAGCCGCATATTTTTCCGGCTCTAAAATTATTTCTGCCGCATGCAACCAGCACAACAATGGCCTCAAGATCTGTGTAAAGAATTCCAGTGAGAGCTGCCATTCAGACGTGAATTTAGACACCACTTTGACGCCACATTTAGACATCACTAACAATAAACCAAATCCGATTTACTCAAGAAGTCATTGATATTTACTTACTTTAGTTCACGCCCCACTTTTGCCGAGGAAGTTTTCTATAAATGTCGGGCCAAATATTGCCTGTTCCAACCTCGAGGACCATATTCGGCTGGTCACCACCGAGTGCCCAAAAGGCGGCCGCAACTCAAGGCATCGAAATAGCGATGCCTTTCTTATAGGCTTCATTTATAAAATAACCATATTATTTCTCTCCCGCTCTCTCTTTCTTTTTCAATTTACTCGAAAGCAGCTTGACGATAAGTTATCAAATGCTGCTGATTGGAGGCACACTGGACTCAGGAGAAAACTTCAAACCTTCTCGCATTTTCCTCGTTCTAAGAAGCGGCAGAACGACGTGCTGGCCCACAACAGATTAGGTGAATTAAGGTTGCAACCTGCATAACGGCGCTGGCAATAATCCAGGTGGTATTAATATTGAAAAGAGTTGAACTGCGCAATATTTGAACATGAATTCACAGGCAACATTCTCGCGATCTCAAAACGTGTACGTAAGCTTCTGTGAATGCGTGTGTTGCCAAATTTCTGAGGGGGACTGCGTACTTTACTTTGAGTGCGATTTAAACAAAAATAAAGAAATGAAATTCCCTTAGGGAACACACAAAATCAATTTAATTGTTCGCGCACCACTGTCGTGAAATTAAGTACAGCGTAAACCCCTTTGTCTAACAAATTCAAGCACTATACACCAGAATAGGAAGTCGGTAGAACACTATGTATACCTTTTCAAACTGGCAATACCTCTTTGCCTAATCAGCACTGCGATGTGGGCAGAAATAATAAAATATGAACGTAACAGTAATATAGAACGTAGTTTTTTTTATCACAGCTCGACAATACGCGTGAGCAAAGTACGACGTAATGCATAGTTAAGACGAACAAAGGGGAATTACAGTGGTCATAAAGTACGTGCACATAATAAGTAAGCCATATTGCAGCTTATTGCAACATAGTTTCAAGGGAAACAAATTTTCTAGAACATGGTCGAGTGGGCTGAACGACGCTCTCTAGCGGAGGCGCCGCTTATGGAGAAATTTTTGGGGGGCGCTGCGAAGGGACTGGATTGGGGCCGAGGCGCGCTTCGCGGCATATTCAACGTAATTTATCTGCGGCCACTCAGACCGATAGCGCGCGTACGCTCTTACAATAGTGTTTTATTTCCACTGCACATTTATATTGACACCTTTTTGCTACGTATATATGCATTTTAATCGCGGGTTATACAACCTGACGTCTTCAATTTTGCTGTCGTCAAGTGCGTCACCGGATAGCGAACGCGCGTTCTTTGCGCGGACGCTGGCGGACGCCCTTATTTTCTCGCAAAAAGTCTGTGCAGCAAAATGTTTTATGGTTTTACTTGCTTTGGTGCGCCCGCGACTCTTGTCATCCGGTACAAATGGTAGCCTTAGCCAGGTAAACTGCGATTTTTACCATTGTTTTCTAAAGGTAACACGTTACTTTTGCCACAGAAGCCATCTATCTGCTATGTGAAGCTACGCCCGAAAATGTTATTGATATCGTGTGATTTTACACGCGCTTCTTGTTGGTACAGTATTGACCAGGGACAGTGATCAAAGATAACGACACTATGCTGAAATAAACCAGGTTCATTAATTGCGTGGCGTGAAGAGATGCAGATGACCAATGCATCTAAAGCATTCTGGGTAAATCTAAGGGTACATATACATATATATCCACGGCATATATGCGGGAGAACAATTCTCAAATATTCTAAATGAACTGATTGAAAAATTGAGAACTCCTGACCGGAATAGGCCTGTTTCTTTTAAAAGCTGCACCATCCCTACGGGAACTTCAAGTCAATTTTCCGAGAAAAAGAATCACGGCAATTATTGGACGTTAATATGAGCAACAGTGTTAGGTACAAGATATTGCGCATGTACTCAGACTGAATCGGGTAGACCGGGAAGTCTTTACGTAAGTAACATCTGTGGCTTGTCCTACGATCTCCTTCAACGTGCCAGCGGGCGAAATGAAGTAGAAACGTATAGTCTAGTCGAACGGTATTTGCCATTCAGATCGTATTCTACTTCATAATTCACTATTAAAATTTATTGAATAGCCGTTTGCGTTCTAATGCAACGAATAACTGCAGTTTTGAAATCTCGTAGGTGAGGGGTCGATGCTAATGAGAACTCTTATTCAGAATAATTGTGCTGCTGCAGAATCGTGGCGGTTGCGCAATGGCGCACCAGTTCCTCAGAGAATTAACGCATGGGTGCCAATCGGTTCTGGTGAACAAGTTCGTAGCTGTCATTAAAAATAAACGCGCCTTTTTGGGACAGCCTTTATATCTGCAAACTTGATACAGACTAGGAAATATTTTTTTGACAGTCTCACCGTGTCTGCAAGACTGCAACCCGCTGAACTGGTTGCCCTATGTGGTACCACACTTCTTCAATGGACAGAGCCTACCTACATATATCTCTAGGTGTATGTGAGGCATGCCGTTCCTTTAAATGCTTCATTATTGTCCTTATGGTAGTGCATCGGATAACTGAAAGCAGCCGTTTATAAGACAGAAGCTGCTCAGTTGAGCGGACGTACAATCGGGAAGGGCATTATATTTAGGTATGCAATATACGATAAGCGTAACATGTTTTTCTCAGAAACCATACTCGACAATAATTTCTTTCGTTTACATCCCTAGAAAAAACGCCAAAGGATGCAGCTACCTTCTTTTTTTCTTGTTTTTAATTAAATAAATTTTAGTGTTTTACGTCTGGCGATAAGCTTATGAGGCACCCTGTTCAGTTCTCAGAATTTTAGAACTATAACGCGCAACCTAAATAGAAGTACACGAGTGTTTTCAATGTCGTTACGTTATAATTTAGAAAAATGGCTAACTTTGTTTATCAACTTTCAAGGCTGTCTGATCTCGTGAGTCGATCACCTTTAAGCTCTCTCGTTTATTCCGTCCTTTGTTACTTGGGAGAGCGTACTTATCTCACACTTCAGCTGATGCTTCTGAAATCAACCTAGTTACGTTTTCATTCATTACCTCCATCTTATCTCATGTTCCTGATCTGAAAATCCATATTTTTTCGCCAGCATTAGGAAGAAGTCGTCTGATTTCACCCTTACTGAGTCTAGGTTGGCCTGTTTACTTCTTGATGAATTTTATTTTTACTCCCAATTTAGAACAATCCTAGACCTCACTAACCTGAAGTCACTGCCCTCTACCTTGCCTCACACTTCTACATCCTGCAATATGCTAGGGTTGGCAGATAGTGTCAAGTCTATTTCATTTCTTGTTTCTGCATTGAGGCTTTTGCAGGTCCACTTCTACTTACGTGATTCCTGAAGAAGGTATTTTTTATGCGATTTCTATTTATTTCACTTGCATTTGCCATCAGCTCCCCTCTGCTTCTTTTTAGAATGTCATAGTTGCCAATTGCTTGTTCGTCCGCCTGCTTTTCCCCCACTTTTGAACTGAAGTCGCCAAGGCCTACGGTATATTGAGTTTGCACCTTAGTCATTGCTAATTCTAAACTTTACAATACTGGTCTATTTATTCATTCCCATTACTGGAGGTTGGAGGACGTAGACGTGTACTGTCTTTGATCTATATTTCCTTATTACTGTTACTACTATGACGGCTATCCTCTCATTAATGCTGTACATCATTGCGGCCTGCTATGGCTTGATGGATTAGGAATCCTAACCCGTTTTCCATTTTACCGGGGAAACTTCTGTAGGAGAGGACATAGCCGTTAATTGGCAGTGCACAGACCGTTCCAATTCATCTGACCTCTTGAAGGTCAGTAATATCATAGGCAATGCCTAATAATTCTTAGAAGAGCTCTGTTAAAGTAGCCTCACTCGAGAGTGTAGAGGTGGGACTGTCCAAAGTCATTTGTAGTAACACTGCGCTTTCGAGAAGTTTGGAGCAGACTGAGTTGTATTTTTGGAGGACCTTCGAGCAGATGAAATTTCATTTTGGTGCAATCAGGAGCACATGAAATTACTTCTTGGAGTAGTTTGGAGCATACCGATGTGAATTGTGATGTGATGTGAAACCACGAAGGATCACCGACTGAACCAACACGAGTGCTGTGCTGCAACTGCTTTAAGCAACGGCGTAGGCTGAATATTGAAGCAGATTATCTTGATAATGAAACAGTCTAGCATGCAAGTTTTGGTAATAGTGGCTGTAAAATGTTTCGGTAGGAATAATAAGAAAAAAGAAATAGTAACGCGCGTTTTGAAATAGTGAGTCCAATGTTTTGAAAAGTAGTACAAGACATTTGTTTTTATAATTGTATTTTTTTCTGGAATGTCTCGATAGTGCGGATGAGATGCCTGGAAATTCGCTTCACCAACAGACCATACGGAGAAGCAAAAGTTATGAACTACTGCGCGTTAGTGAAAGCCATTTCCACATAATGGAAATGGTCTCGTCTTGCCGCAAGCCAATCACAACGTGGGACGGTGGAACCTCACTTTGGAGCGAGAGCGTACTAGAATGTGGAAGAGCGAGTCGAGCGGCGGCGCGGCGCGTACTTTCTTGTAAAGCCGCAAAACATGTGCGGCACTACGATCGACTTATATGTTCCCGCACCAACGCTCGCTCATGATGATGGGGAAAAATGATCTCAAACTATGCGGTTCAATCGACGCCAGCATACGTCACACGAGACGCAGAGAGCCGCAATCGACGCTGGGCTGGTACAACGTAAAACTATTCCCAGCTGACTTTTTCGAAATATGCCATTAGCCCTTCGCGATAGGTCAAAATGGCTCAGACCTCGCCCATACGGGCACAAAGATTGCAAGAGTTTAGTTATACCGGCCCTGCAGGCAGACCTGATGATGAGTATAATGATTTATTGGCATCCCCTTTGAAACAGGGCGGTGTACAAATAGTCACCTAGCCAGCTGGAGTTACTCAGTTATGCTATACATGCCTTAAGTTCTCACGTTTTGTATACATCTTTGTGGGCTTTTTTTCTCTTCCTCCAAGCTTCTTTATATACATTCTACTGCTACAGGCATGTAACGGATCCGGTTGTAGCAGTCTCTTCTCTGCTTTTTTTTCACCAGTACTCTAAACGTGTCTTCCTTATCTTGACTGATGACCGGCTGAGACCTCCGCCGACTTCAAATCCCAACGCTTCTGGATTTAGTTATTGATATCTAGGGCGCGATCGCAGATCGTTGTTCGGAACGCGCGTTCAGTTTTGTCTCAGATGATTGGCTTAGACCGCGTCGACATAGTAAGCCGCGGGACGCGGGTACGTTTTTGGTGACACAAAATGACCAAGTGCTCCTGTCAATTATTTTCCAACCAAACACGTCATTGGCTAGGAACCGAACGCGACGAGAGGTGTTCCGTTCGAGCGATCACGCGTTCACTACGAGACAGGCTTCTCATGACACGTCTGTTGGGTTGGATTGGATCCAAACGGCGGCTCTTGCTACGGAATGGCACGTTCGGATCGAATGCATAGTCTAATTTGATAAAATGGTGGTTGCTATGGGAGTTGGTGTTCCATGTTTGGCGTTCCTCTAGGAGGCCGAGCGATTGGAGGTGCGAAATGCATTTCAAGAGATGGTAGAAAGCTAATTCCGACATCGCTTTCCTTTCTCGACAAGAATGGTGCGTTGAACAGCTCCCTCTGACGCGCCGAGACCCGGAAGCCCAGTTGAACATTGCAGTGCAACATGTTTTGTTGTCTCTTGAAAAG
This sequence comes from Dermacentor andersoni, assembly GCF_023375885.2. Taxonomy (NCBI): domain Eukaryota; kingdom Metazoa; phylum Arthropoda; class Arachnida; order Ixodida; family Ixodidae; genus Dermacentor; species Dermacentor andersoni. Next base: position 134,579,606 of record NC_092816.1, read on the forward strand.
CGCGCCGCTGTTAGCATCAGTTTCTTTTTCACGGTGCGTGGCATTACCGTGCTACCATGCAGAGAAAGTAATAGTAATAAATTATAGTCATATGTATTACTATTTCAGAACGTGTTTAAGCTTGGGAAAAAAGCAAGTAGATATTTTTTTCAGATAATGATTTGATTCATTACAATGCGAGAAGCAATTCGTCTTGGAATGCCCACAAGCAGACGACAAACGAGGCACGAAAGCATCCTGGTTCCGGGGTGTTCACCGCTTGTCGACTTGCTGTTCTCTCCCTCCCGTTCTCACAAATTTCGCGGACTGCGCAAATTGTGACGTTGCAGCGACTGAGCGCGTTCTTTCCCGAACAACGATCTCCGGTTCCCCCCGTAGTTCGCTCGCAGTGCGCTATGCCTACTTCTCGTTCTTTTGCGTGTCAGCTGCGGAGCGCCGCGCTACACCGCCCACTCAACCGCATTCTAAAATCCTAGTAGCACACTGCGCACTAGAAGCACACTGTGGTGTAAAGGTTATAAACAGGGATGACGATCTTTGACTGCAATCAACTATCGGCAGATTGCAATCAAGTGCAATCTGCCAACACCTGGAACGGAGGTCTATCGAAGAAAAATGCTTGGAACTACGGAGACAGTCAAGGGCGTCATCTATCCGAGGTAAGAGGTGCACGTCCTTTTTGTTGCTTGGTTAAGATTCCGGTAGTCGATACAGAAATGCCAGCTGTTTCTCCTTATTTCTAACGAGCACGACAGGAGATGTCCAAGGGCTTCTAGAAGGTTCGATGATAGAACGGGCAAGCATTTTGTCAACACCATTTTGTATAACTTGGCGCTCAGCTGAGGTGACACGATGGGGACGTCGGTGTATGGGTTTGGCATCGCCGGTATGAATTCGATGCCTGACAACTGTTGTTTGGCCCAATGGACGGTCATTAAGATAAAAAAATGTCCTGGTACGACATGAGCAGGCCCCGAAGCGCGTGTACGTGCTCGGCCGGGAGGTAAGTGGCCATGATCTTCGTTATATTATCTAATATCGTGGGGTTCTAACCAATAGCAGCAGGAGGCGATGCAGCAGGCTCACTTAAGACGCAAACTTGATAGTCGGAGGCTGGAGCTAGGGAAGCAAGACAGACACCCTGGGGTATCACTGGAGGGCACAGTCCAAAATTCACAATAGACAGAAATGAGACATTGCCCTTTAAAATGATGACCGAGTGCGGGAACATGACATTCTGCGAGCAGAGGACCGTAGCTTTCGGCGACACGATGTAATCGCCGTCGTCCACAGGAGGATCACAAGAAATGTTGATGTACGTCACGGCTAGATGTGGTATACGAACGTAATTGGCGGAAAACAGCCAACTCGGTGCAGGATCAGAACTCTCAATGGCATGAGATAAGGCAAGCTGGATAACCCCTGCAGAGCAGTCAATAAAAGCAGAATGTGCGAAGAGAAAGTAAAGTCCTGAGATGATGGCATCTGGGCATTGATCCAAGACGTAAAACAAAACTGAAGTGGGGCGTCCAGCAACAGTGACCGGGGTGGTACACAACCCGGCAACAGCCTGAGTTCCACCATCGGCTACACGGACTACAGCGATCAGAGCAGGGGTAACACCTTTTTTCAGACGAATACGGAGGTTTGAGTTCATGAACGATATGTGGGCGCAGATGCCATTAGGGACGATGACAGGTATACCGTCCACGTCTACGTTGAAAAGGCTGTGATATCCAGGTAGCGTGAGCAGAGGAATTTCGGGTCGGGTCGTCGTGGCAGGCTCACCTCTCGGACGAAAAAACCAGTCAAAAACACAAAGGACAAGAGGAGAGGTTCACACCACAACGACTGGTCGTTGTGGTGTGAACCTCTCCTCTTGTCCTTTGTGTTTTTGACTGGTTTTTTCGTTCAAGTATGTACCAACTGGCCCAGATTTCAACCCTTCTGCAAATCACCTCTCGGAGCTGTGCCCGTCAGTTTTCTGATGAGCGACGGGAGTATGAGAGAGAAGGAGAGCGATGACGCAGAGGTGGGCGGGGCAGATGTAGGGATGACGAAGGGGAGCTGTTTGATCGTGCTGGCGATGATGGCCAAGCGTGGATGTCGTCATTCTCGGGAACTACACTCTGAACGTCGGATGTTTCGATAGGTCGGCCAAGGCTGCGAGTTCCAAGCACTGATACAATGGCGGGAAATGTGTCCAACGCGTCCACAACCGAATCAAATGGGCCTGTCATCGGAAGTGCGCCATTCTGCTGAATTCTGATAACGAGGACGAACGGTTGGACGTCTGTATGACTCAGGTGCGGCGCGCGGGCGGTGGTCAGGTCCGTTGACTAGGCAAAGCGTCTGTAATCCTTCGTTTGCTAGTTCTTGACGCACAACGGTTTGGATAAGGGAAATGGTTGCATGGGAGTCGTCGGGGTTACGCGCCTGAAGTGGTACTGGGTAGGCAGCTTGAATCCCGCGGCGGATGATGCCCACAATATTGTCGGATGCAGCAGGAATGGGTGGAACGGGTGGGAGACAGAGCTCGTCGCAGTTAGACGTCGCAGCCGTGTTCGGAAGACGTGTAAAGTTCGGAGTAACGAGGCGACTTTTTGCTTCTTCATAGCGGTGGGATTCATTGATGACGTCTTGCACTGTGGCTGAGTTCTTAATAACCAGAAGTTTAAACGCATCATACGCGCTAGCTTTGAGGATATGCGCAACCTTTTCCATTCCCGGCATCATGTCATCGACTTTGCGACAAAGCGCGAGCACGTCCTGGATGTACGTCACATAGGACTCGGTGCAAGCCTGAGCATGGCTTGCAAATTCTTTCTGCGCAACACGGCGGGGTCCGATGTGCTTGCAGAACAGATCGGTGAGCTTTTGCGTACATACCTCCCAGCTCATAAGTTCCTATTCGTGGTTGAGAAACCCCATTTGTGCCGTGCCTGCCAGGTAAAATATGCTATTCGCTAGCATCAGAGTCAGGTCCCAGTTGTTGCTAGCGCTCACCTGTTTGTACAGTTGATGCCAATCTTCGACGTTGGTGTTGTTAGAGCCGGAAAAGGTCACGTGGTTGTGTGAGGACGACGGGCGGGTGGCGGCGGATGGTTGAGGTAAGGCTGCTGACCTGCTCGAAGCTCGAAGCAATCCCGTCCCCGCTGTGCGCTGGCATTGTAGATGCCGCCAAGAAGCGTCAGCTGCGTAAATCCGTCTTGATACTTGAAAAACCCGCAGTCTCCACAAAAACGTTAAGGGGAGAAAAGATGCTTGACAATATATTTACAAGCTATATACAACGGGCAGAAGAGAGGCATGCAAGATGGAGCCCGTGCGCGCGGCTATCGACGATCATTGTCTTCGTCAGTCCTCTCATCATCATTCACTCCTGCAGCGCCTCGTAGCAGTATATACATGAACGATAATAAAGCGGGTTAATCGAGGCGCCCGATTTTTTACTAATCAAATTATAAGAAGCCAACAAACAAGGACACCAAGGACCACATAGAGGAAATTACTTGTACGTACTAATTTAATTAACGAAATGAAAAGGTAATTCCAATGAAAGCGGATTGTTGCAAATGGGTCGCAAGCCCCAAGGGTAGCGTTGGCCCGGCGGCCTGGGGCACAACTGGAAGCATCCGAAGGTCCTGGCAAAGCATGAGTCAACTGCTAACAGAACAACTTGTTTATTCTAGCATCGAAAAAGAGCGGCCGGTCAGGTCGACCGAAGTGGAGAGACGGGAGAGCACGTTACTCGACAGAAGAAATCGGAGCGTCTCTCTTGGCGTCCGAGGCAGCTGCTTTTATACTCTCGGAGTCGAGGGCAAGCAGGAACGGCTTGCGATGAGGCCACGTGACGGCGGTGCTCGGGCACGTTGAGACTAGAAGGTGACGCATCCGCCGGGCCGGCGCCTGACAGACCTCCTCGCTTCACAGTTGGGGGAGCTCCTCTCCCCGGCTGCCGTGCTTTGACAAGCGTGGGCACCAACATGCACACACACACACGCGCGCACGCGAAGACACGCGGCATTGAAACATGCCTGGACGCGCTTGGCGGGGAGGCGTTGCGGCAGCGCTGAACGGGCCAAAATGTCCGCCGCTTTGAACGAAGCCCCGGCGTCCGTTGCATCCGAGCCGGCTATACCGCGCGTCGTAGGCGAAACGTAACAGACCGCCCCGCCGGGGGAAGGAGATCCCGATGGTCAGGGGACTGCATCCGCTGTCCGGAGAGATGTCGCTCGATGATGCTCATAACCGAAGTCGGTGGTCCCTCGGCGTTTATTGGGCGCAGCGCACAGAGAAGGCCTCGTTCTCGCGTTCAGGTTCACCCAGGACACTGCAAAGTGACTTCGGGAGAGTTGCCATTTTTCTCTCGTTCCCAGGAAGCGTTAGAACTACGCCGAAACTCAACCGCTCAGTCAGCAAGCACGGCACAACCCTCACTAAGCCATGCCAGGCTCTTTCCCCTTTTATACTACTGCCTAGTTCTTTACAGTAGTCTAGCAGCACTCAGAACACGTCCACAAATTGGAAAATTGCACTAGAAAGCACGTCATCCCTTTGAAATACTAAACAAAAGCAATATGTCAAACATCCTGCCTCAGGAAGAAAACATCAGTAACAAACAACTTTGAGGCTGATTCCTACGTTAGGGGCCTCGACTTAAGCCATCGGCGTTACCTTTGAGACTCCCCTTTTTGTAACGCACCTCAAAGGAATATTGTTGCAAAGCGAGGCTCCAGGGCAGGAGGCGGCCATTTGTGGAAGAGATGGTCTGCAGCCATTGGAGAGGGCAGTGATCCGTATCGAAGCATGCGCAGCGGAGATCGCAGCGATGCGGCGCTGTCGTTAATGCAAACATCACCCCAGGCAGACACAGCTCCCAGTCAGTTTGTTGTGCAAACCACAATGATCTCAACACGCGCTTCATGACGGAGTGGAGCTTCTCAATGGAATTCGACTGTGGGTGGTACACTGAGCTGTGTAACAGCTTTACCTCGCACCTTTCGAGAAAGGCTGTCGTCAAAGCGCTAGTAAACACGGTGCCCTGATCTGACTGGATTTCCGCTGGAAAACTAACTCGCGCAAATATGGACAGTACTGCATTGACTATCTCAACTGAGCTGAGTTCTTTAAGCGGCACTGCTTCAGGGAACTTTGTCGCTGGGTAGATCACAGTCAAAATGTGTTTGTACCCCGTGGCTGTTACCGGCAGAGGTCCCACTGTATCAATAACGAGCCGTCTAAAAGGCTCCGTAATGATAGGTACCAACTTCAACGGCGCCCTCGATTTGTCCCCTGGTTTGCCCACCCGCTGACAGGTGTCACATGTCCTCACAAAGTGGTCTGCGTCCCGAAAACACCCTGGCCAATAGTACTCCTGCAAGAGACGGTCCTTAGTTTTCTTAACTCCTAGGTGTCCGGACCACGAACCCCCATGCGACAAGCGCAACAGATCCTGACGGTAGCACTGAGGCACGATCAGCTGATCGAACTCCACTCCCCTGCGGTCTAGATACTTCCGGTACAGGACCCCACCTCTTTCCAGAAAACGAGCATTTTTCTTGGCGATAGCTTCCTTGACATTGCAGCGTATGTGTTCTAGGCTGCCATCCTTTTTTTGCTCGGCTATCAAAGCCGACCGGCTGACGTTTAGCAACCTATTAAGTCCGTCTGACGTAGGCGCGATGAGGAAATCTGCAGCTAGCTCTTCTAACTTTCCCGTGTCGGGCATTTCCTCTCCAGTATCTGGTGCCTTCAACGCTACAGGCTTAATTTTGTTCAGTTCGGACGTGCTCTGAATATCAGCTTGCTGCACCTCTGACCCTTTTTCATTGTTCGACAACGTCGGCCCCGCAACTACCGCCTTTGCAGCGAGCTCCCGAACCTTCGATCTGGTTAAGGCCTGAACGCTAGCCTCACCAAACAAAAGCCCCTTCTCGCGCAGGAGGTGATCGGACCTGTTCGAAAATAGGTACGGGTACTGGGGGGGGGGGGGGGGGGGGGCAGCATAGATGACACTGCGGCCTCCGTCTCAAGCGCTCCGAAAGGTCCTTCAATAAGCACTTTTGCTACGGGCAGACACACGCTATGAGCTTCCACTGCTTGCTTGATCCATGCGCACTCGCCCGTGAACATATCGGGTTCCACGTAGGAGGGGTGAACTACATCCATTGTAGCTGCGGAATCGCGAAGCACTCGGCATTCTTTCCCGTTCACGAGGAGGTCTCGCATGTAAGGCTCGAGAAGCTTCATGTTCTCGTCAGTGCTGCATAATGACAAAAACACGACTTTTGTTTTTGTTTCTGGACACTGCGCCGAAAAGTGACCCGGCTTCTGGCACGTATAACAAACGCGCGCTTGCCTCGTCTCGAACCGCTTTCTGCGTTCGGCTTCGGCTGCCGCCGTCTCCTTAGGTTCGGTCGGACTGCTTTCACTCGCATCCGCACTACGTGTGTTCCCCTTTGCTTTCATGGGTGTGAACATCGGCCTCTCAAACTTGGAGCTAAATTCACCCTTTTGACCGTCCTTAGCTCCGCGAGCCCGACGCGTTACAAGCTCCTCGGCTAGCTCAGCGGCTTTAGCCACCGTACTAACGTCTGGTCTATCCAAGACCCAGTACCGCACGTTCTCAGGTAACCGACTATAAAACTGTTCCAGCCCGAAACACTGCAGAACTTTCTCGTGGTCACCAAACGCTTTCTCTTCTTTGAGCCACTCCTGCATGTTTGACATTAGCCTGTAGGCAAACTCTGTATATGACTCACTTCTGCCTTTCTCATTTTCCCGAAACTTCCGACGGAACGCCTCCGCCAACAGCCTGTACTTTTTTAGCAGACTCGATTTCACTTTGTCGAAATCCTCTGCCTCCTCTCTCTTCAAGCGAGCGACTACGTCGGCCGGCTCGCCGGGTAACAAAGTGAGCAAGCGCTGTGGCCACGTTTCCCGAGAGAACCCCTGCTTCTCGCACGCTCGCTCAGTTAACCAGGAACAAACCAATGTCCTCTCCATGCTTAAACGGCCGCATCAGGTCAGTCATTTTGAACGATACTCGTTCTCCTGCACCATGTGCCTCACTTCCATTACGAGCGCGTTCCATCTCTACCTCGAGACGCTTCATTTCCAAAGCGTGTTGACGGTCGCGCTCTTCTTTTTCTTTCTCTTGTTGCTCTCGCTCTTTCTGTTCTTTACGTTCGCGCTCCTGTCTTTTTGCCGTCTCCCTCTCCTCAATGGTCTCAAGGCATTCCGACAGCTCGTCATCCTCAGCTTCTAACTCAAGAATAGCCCTTAGCAGTTCTGGTTTTCTGAGTTTGCCTGAGACATCCAGACCCAACTCTCTTGCAAGCTCCAGCTATTTCGGTTTGCGCAAAGACTTCCAATCTATGGCTGCTCTGAATGCTGCTTTCTCTACTGCCTACTATTGTCTTGCCGCAAACTAACCCGGCAGCAACGACAACCACAATTACCAGCTCTGTTTCTGACACTAACAAAAGCCTGGCAAAACTCAGAAGAAGAAAGTCCCGCACTCACCAAGCCTCGCAGCCAAGAATTCAGCGCAGTCGTTCCGCTGCAGGCAACCAGTCATCACACAGGGCTCGTTACACTGCTCCCGGATGGTCGTTGTGCTGCTCAGCATACAGTCAACCGCATATCTTCGCTGCTGGCCTCCGTTGTCGCGATCTCACCGCTGGCAGACAGTTGTTGCAATCCCAGCGCTGGCACCGGTTGTTGCATCTGGGTCGCAAGCCCCAAGGGTAGCGTTGGTCTGGCGGCCTGGGGCACAACTGGAAGCATCTGAAGGTCCTGGCAAAGCATGAGTAGACTGCTAACAGAACAACTTGTTTATTCTAGCATCGCAAAAGAGCGGCCGGTTAGGTCGACCGAAGTGGAGAGACGGGAGAGCACGTTACTCGACAGAAGAAATCGGAGCACTCTCTTGGCGTCCGGGGCAGCTGCTTTTATACTGTCGGAGTCGAGGGCAAAAAGGAACGGCTTGCGATGAGGCCACGTGACGGCGGTGCTCGGGCACGTTGAGACTAGAAGGTGACGCATCCGCCGGGCTGGCGCCTGACAGACCTCCTTGCTTCACAGTTGGGGGAGCTAGCTCCTCACCCCGGCTGCCGCGCTTTGACAAGCGTGGGCACCAACATGCACACATACACACACGCGCACACGAAGGCACGTGGCATTGAAACATGCCTGGACGCGCTTGGCGGGGAGGCGTTGCGGCAACGCTGAACGGGCCAAAATGTCCGCCGCTTTGAACGAAGCCCTAGCGTCCGTTGCTTCCGCGCCGGCTATATCGCGCGTCGTAGGCGAAACGTAACAGGATGAAGGAACAATATGCCGCAGGTGGGGAACGATTCCACGCATTCGCATGCATTTCAATAGGAAGACTAAGAGCTGAGACTTTCTTTCAGTGCCATGACCGTGACTGTCTTGATGTATGTTGTACTCCATCTTGTGCAAAAAATTGTGCAATTGTGGAATTGTCCAAAATTGTGCAAAAAAGTTTCTTGCACTATTTATCTACATTACGAGCCCCATGCATAGCAGCTCTACTGGTAACCTCTGCCATGTAAGTGCACGCGTTTTGTGCCAGAAATGCGTTTGCTGGCCGGTAATGTGGCGTATATTTCTCATCATTCACAGTGTCAATACTTTGTGAGTTTGCACGTTTGTTCTATGTCTAACTTGAAATTGTATACTTTATTTTTGAAAGGAAGGAACCAATTGAAATTAAAAGATATTTAGACACTGTAATACTGATGAAACTACAGGATATACTTGTTTTGTCACAAGATGTGTTCTAAATTTCATGGGCATCATTGTAATCTGATTTTATGTGTTTGTCAGTATGTTTCCCAAATTATTCAGTTTGCCTTGTGACTGATCCATAAAGATTTTGACCTTTTAAGAGAAAATTTTTCATATGAATAACTCAGCGACTCCAGATTACATCCCATTCACCAAGCATAAGTGCAGAAGCTGCTTATGAAGGAATAAAATATTCCCCACATGTAAGTATTGCGAATCCCTTCAAACGTGACCATGGATCTACATCGTGCTCTCACACTACTGAAAAGAGTACTAGCACTGTTTTGAAGCAGTACAAGCACTCTGTTTGGGGGAGTAGAAACACTCGCCTTGGAGGAGTAGAAGCACTCGGTTTGTAGGAGTAGAAGCACTCGATCCGCGGAAGTACTATTACCCCTGTGGGGAGAGGATTGGTACTCTGTGGAAGAGTACTAGCGCTCCCTGCGGGGAGAGTATTAGCACTCTGCGGAAGAGTACTAGCACTCCCTTGCGGTGGAGTAACAAAACTCTGTCAGGCGGAGTTGCCCTACTCTCTCTAAAAGACGGTCGATCTCTCGAAAAGAGAGTGAAATATGGGACAAGCAGTTACTCCCTCAAAGAGAGTGCCCGAAACTCTCTTTGTTTTTAGAGTGTGATTGCGGTTCTTTGCCTTTTTCCACCTTTCATTCTTTTTCCATAATTTTGAAATTGGTATTTTTTACGCAATCTTCCATTCCAATTTTCAATTCGTGTGCCCAAAGGACACCACGCAAACCGGCTAGTGGAAGCTATTCACTGATAATTTTTTGTTTGTATTTTGGCTTATCGCGATTTTTTGCCTTCTTGTTTCCTCCTCTATTCAGTTAATTCTTGTTCTGTTTTTAAAACGTTTTTGTGATGCCACGCGGGTGATACCAGTACACCTGCTTCACTTTTTCTGCCCAAATGATGTGATCTAAAGAGTCACGTTGACGCGAAAGCAGAAAGAACTGTTGCCAGAGCTGTAGAATATTAGAAGAATGGATGTGCATTTTGGACTTGCATGCATATGAGGGTGTCAGAAGGCGCAAGACAGCTGAATAGAGACAACGCGGAGCATCTGATGAATGCAGATATTGAATCAAGTGCAGACAAAAAAGGTTATATTAATAATAATTGCCGCCAACAACCGTAATACACGGTCCCTCCTTTGCCGCAAGGTAGATCGAGGTATCCAAGGAGGTAACCATGTATACACGTCAAGTTTTTATTACTTTATTTTGACGAGGTACTATGTGCTAGTAAAGCGTGCCTGATACTCTCTAATGTCACATTGCGGCGCATCTGGATCGTTGAACGGCATCACACAGGCCTTCCCAGCAAATTCCAACGTAACAGTTCGTCGGGCCGCCAATTCCCTCCACCGATGGACTTACCTGTAAAAGGAAATATTTTGTTGCAGATTACGTCGGCAGACAAACAGCCAGGATAATGAACTATTAAGGAAACAAAGCGGAGAAAGCTGAGAAATGGCGCTGGGATCACGTAAGCGAAGTGAAGACATTGCGACTGCAGGTGAAACCGTAGCCGTGAACAAAACAGTGACAAATCTGGTAGAAGAAACAGTCGTGAAAAAAGTGAACCGGAGCCCTATAACGTAAAACTATTCCAATAATTTTTTATTCCAATCTCCTGACTTCAAATTTGCGTAACCGCCGACGCAAGCATCGGGCCGTGACCCACAAGGTTGTCTCAACAGACCAATAAAACGCTCTCTTTGTTTACAGGAGGTCACTTTTGTTTGCTTTAAAACCGAATAACATGGCTCACACTGAGCGGCTTGTCTTATCTAATTGGCTGATAAGAGGCGAAGAGCACGCTCAACTGGAGAGGGATTCGATGGGGACGAGCTAGTGCACCCTAAATCAACAGCCGGATGAATAGCGTGGTGCGGGCGTCTGCGATTGGTCCGATTTCCCTTACTGGGCTTCAGGTGGCTGGTCGAAAATGGCGGCGGCATGCAACGGAATGTTAACAATGCCGCTAAAACGGATCCTCAGCAAAGAACAGTTGGCAGAACGAGGTCGTAAAAGTGCTGGAAGTGCTTGAAAACGTTACACAGCCACGCAAGAAGTTTTATTGTACGCACATAAACCAAGTCTCCGGCAGTTGCAGGTAGCCAGTGCCTGAACGATGGGTGGCAGCCATCTTTTATTCCTTTTGGAACGAGACACCCTTCAGCCATTCAGAAAAAAAAAGATCTGTTTCGGTCGGCATGTTAATGCATCTGTAACGCGTACACGTCACTTAAACGCGGTGAGTTCTCGCGATTTGAGGCGTCGCGTGACAGACAGGTGAAGTGGGTGCGGCCCGAAAACTTTTGACCTATAGCCGAGGGCTAATGGCGAAAAAGCGTCGAATCAGAAGCAAGTAGCTCTATTTTGTTCAGTCCAATGACGAATAATCAGTGCGCACGCGTCATATCAGATGGGGAGATATCGCGGTTTTCGTGACGTCGTGACAAGCGAAGTTGGGGTGGTTCAAAAGTGTTTTTGACCAATCGCGGAGGCCTGACTGCATAATTGGAATAGAAAAGTTTGCAACAGCTTAACGTTACAGTGCCCCTGGACTATATTAAAAAAGATAGCACAGTTTTCAAAATAGACCAGGCATCGGCAGCCGAGCCTGCAGTGACAAGCTAGGCCATGCGAAATCCTGGGTCTTCAGTTGTTTTCTTCTCCCGGGCACTTCGGCTCAGCGCGGTCGCAAAAGTAGGAGCCGGAATGTTTAGGTTAAATTACGAAGCAATAGTTGCAATGCGACTGCAAAATTTTTTGGTTACTAGCATTGCCCCGTGGAGCAAATAAACATGTTCCTTTATGCCTTGTGTCTTGCCGAAAGAAAATCCGTCAAAAGAGCGGGAAGTACCGCCACCAGGAACATTTATAAGACAGACGGCAGCATAAAATCCGCTGCGCTCTCAGTCACCCTGAGAGCGACACTGCAGGATGGAATGCGCCCTTAAATATCAAGATTTCTTTGCACATTACTTCGCAGCATATGGCTCACTAACCGCGTGCGCATCCCCGAGAAGCGCTCTTATAGATGCGGTTGTCGGAAGAAAAAAGAAGAAAAAAATTGGAGGACACTTAAGCTTTGCCTTTGAGAGTGGAACGCGATAGCATTCAAAGGTCTCTGACTTCTTCTCACGCTTCCCGGCAACTGAAGTGTATGTAACGGTAATGTTTATCGGGAAACGTTCGCAGCGAACGCTATAGTCTCCATATAGTAAATTTGGCGGCTACCCTGGCGTTATCTGCGGCAGCGATGCGGCAGTACTGAGAAGGTGGCTCTGCGGCTCGGCTGGCTCGACGCGTATTACTTCAGGCGCCCTGCACGTCGGGTCGACCATAACTAGGGCCGTTTTGCTTTGTTAATGAGCCCACTCCTTTTTTTTCGGATGAGTCTTGCGACAGTGCAAGCGTATCGGACTAGCGTCGAAGTTCTGCAGGTGCGAAAAAGAATAAGTGGAACCGGCGATACGGCTGCGTAAGAAAGAGCCACGAAGGCCAGCCCGAGATAAATTGGTACATATTTCCGGGCAAGCCTCGCGGACTAGAACGGCGAAAGAAATGGATCGCAGCTGTGAGGGAAGTTAGCTTCTGTCATCATATTTGTGAGGAGGGCTTGCTTTGTAAATCGTGCTACGCGTGCGCGTTTCGCGGCTTGTGCGACGCCAGTGGTCATGGCTGGGTCAGCTGCTCAACATCTCAAAGACATTTTTCACGACTGTGCTGATTTGACAACTGATTAGTGTAGCCTTAGCATTGCGCATGATCAGGACAACACTTACGTGTCTGATGAGCAATATGTTATGCCAAGGAAGCTTATTTTATGCTGGTGAGCGCTAATACGCAGGCGATAGTCGTTTCGACTGCTGGCGCCAGAGGCGGTTTCACCTGGTGGGATTTTTCTTGCGATTTTACATTTGCGCAATCACCTTTCAAAAGCAAAGCGCACATGCAAGCAAACGAATTGGTGAGTGAAATCAAGCATTGTGAAAAGGGCATAATGAACCTCCATCATTGTTAATGATTAAAAAGAGGCATTCGCGTCACATAATTTCTGATCTGGTGGTCAATAAATTTTATTTTTCCGCTGCAGATGGCTCCGAATAGGTCCCAAATGAATTAACCAGGATATGCTCTAATTATTTCGTCAATGAAGAAAAAAGCACATTCGAAAGTCATCCTGACAAGAAGCCGACACCTTTTTCGGACGTTTACAAAGTGCGGCTAGCTGACGAGAATAACTTGATGAATAAAAAGACCTGAGAAATAAGGGCTCGTTTGTCTCACTAGCCGCGCGAAGCGACTTGTAGTTGCGCTGATTACGTCGGTAAGGAGGTCTCGGTTCTTCGTTCAGCAGTAAGCCATGGCAGACCGCTTACAACTGCTCCAAAACCTCAAAAGCTTTCGCTTGGCGCCATGCCAGACGACGAAGCACAGAGAACATAAGAGTTCCGTAGTGTCACAGAGTCACGTTCAACCAAAATCGCGCCCGACCGTATCACATTTCTCAATTTCGATCAAGCGTGATCCCTGCTACACGGTCCAACAATTCGAATCGATTTACTTTAGCTCACACGGCATGACGGTACTGACAACAGCCTACATTCGCGATCATGGAGCTCGAACTCGTTGCGCAGATCGTGATCACTGAACGCATATTGAGCAAAATTTCGATCCCATGTGACCGTGCAGATGTACCTGGTCGAGATCGAGCTGTATGGTGATCTAAAGTAACAATGTGATATGGGCATCAAATGATAGGCCGCGGTTTACAACGCGCCGGAGAGTAGCGAAGCATGCGTCACTAACAGGGAGGCGTGAATTGAAAATCGGTCCACCTATTAGAAGAACGTTTTCAGGGTGCCAATTTAGTGACTTCAATTTTAGTGTCACAGTAGGCTGAGGGAAGCGTAGCAGGGGGCGGCAGAAAGTTAGGTGGGCGGATGAGATTAAGAAGTTTGCAGGGACAACATGGCCACAAATAGTACATGACCGGGGGTAGTTGGAGAAGTATGAGAGAGGCCTTTGCCCTGCAGTGGGCGTAACTTGGCTGATGATGATGAGGCTTTACTGCAGTGCAGGATGACCCCATACAGTTGCTTCGCCTGCTGTGAATGACACTTCGCGTCAACGTACAGGCCATCCACTCGTTTTGCGTGAAGAACATGTGAAGTAGTGTACACCCTGTCTCCGCTGGTTAAACCTAAACCCGCAAAAAGTATTTGCGACATCACCGAGAACCACGCTTACTCCTCCAATTACACAAAAAACGGTGAATGACGGATATACGTACGGCTTTCGGCGACATGTGCACGAAGTTTAAATTTCGCGGTCTTTCCACCTTCCCAGTGCCGCTCCGCTCGCCACAGGCGGCCTTGAGCAGGACGGCCCCCCTGCTGCTCACTAGCGCCGCCTGTTCACTGGATGGAGCCTATGCACGAAGGCGGGCTTTCTCGTCGAAACGCGGCCTCTTGCAGGGGCCGCGATGCGGTAATCCCTTAAACTTCGTAAGGTAGCACCACGCTTTAAAGAATTCCGCCCCCTCTTCGTGCGCTGTGGTCGAGGCCGACGCCGCATCGCCAGTGGCCTAATGGCATCACGGGTGCGCACGGCGGCTTCGTTTGTTTACAGTCGCGCTTCAGCGCCATTTTCGCTTGAGAGGTGACTATGGAATGGCCAGGAGCACATGTTAGCGCCGTTGCTCTTCTGTGCTGTTTTGTTTTGCGAACGCCTTGAACATTTGTGGCACGTGCGACGTCGCTTCACGGCATTTTTTATCCCCATATAAAGCCTGCTGCGCCTTCGTATGCCAAAATAGTTTCCGCAAGTTGTTTTTTCATCCATTATCATTTTCATTAATTTATCGTTTCTTTATTTCATTTATTAAGCACAAGTGATTTCCCCTATGTTGCCCTTGGTATCAGTGTTTGTTGGTTTCTTATGGTATGACTTTAAACTGTGTGTAGGTTAAGATGCGGCGGTGGAGCACTCGCAAAGAAAGCGTGCGTTCGCCTGCAGTTTCACTGGCTGGTTTAGCCGTCGTTCGCTCGTTCGTTTAGTCGTTCGCTTACGCGTTAGTTCAACTATGAGCTCGTTCGAACACTGTCTTTGAGACACACGCATTGAGGCAACCAATGATGATTCAATTAAACGGCTGCATCATTTCACGTACTGCAATTTCGGCCGCCTCATAGTGCGGAAATTCTTCGCGCGGTTACCAGCTCACTAAAGTCATATCTGCTAAATGTTATTTTCGAAGTGAGCGCAAGTGTTCTCAATGCATGCAGCTTAGTGCAAGGCGGTTCGCGACAAGTAAGTCACTTCGCCAACGGGCAGTCTAACGCACGGTGAAATGTTATTCGTGATGAGTCACTAACGTTAAAAAATAATGCACTTGTTTGAGCCTCAATGGATCACTCTTACAGCCTTATCGCTGATGATGAAGTTGTTGTTTTATGGCGGAAGGGCCAATTATGACCAAAGAGCGCCAGGTTGCCTTATCGCTTCGCGAACGAATGTTAAAAAACTGATTTCATTTTCTATATACGCAGAATCTCGACTCGATAATCGGCCGCCCGTATCTCTGTCGACTTTGAGGCAAGAGAAATATAATAGCACCGTCGCCCACCTCTGAGCATTTGCGCGTGCTTAGATGATTGGCAAGCACGCACGTTGGCGGCACTGTAGCTTGTAATATTCTTGCGAACAATCACAGCAGTGATGGTTCGTACGCTCTGTCGGCCTTTGTACGTCATAGCTGATACGCGCCGCGAATTCACATGGTAAGCACGGCGCGGGTTATTTTGGCTACTGAGGGCTTGCTGGAAGTCAGGACATTGGCACTCGATCGTAAATGTGTTATTTACGACCATTCGCGACAGCATCTTGCGCAACTCACTTGACAAATGTTGCCTACCTAATTGCAGGGCACGCGATACATTCGGAGTCGTCATGGCACAGCATTAGCGCTCGTTCAGATACATTTAAAAAAATAATTATCAAAACAGGAAAAAAAAGGCTGCCTTCACTGAATTTGCTCAGTAGACCATAAATATGATCGCTTTGGCTTAAACAAGGAAGGACGGAAGGGAACAAGGGGCGCTCCCCTTGTTCCCTTCCGTCCTTCCTTGTTTAAGCCAAAGCGATCATATGTATGGTCTATTGAGCAGTATGAACCGACAAGCCCAGCAACATGTACCTCCCGTCACTGAATTTGTACAACCGTCCGTGTGGAAATTATATGCTGCAAACGAAGTTACTCGGAGCTAGAAAGCCAACGGGAATGCCTAAAGTGCACCGCCTTGCTTTGCGTGCATTCACTCTGCGAAAGGTCGTCTGCTACGCTCGAGCGGTGTAGGCGTCGCCACGGTCGGGTACGGAGCGTGAAACAGAGGAGCAACGAGGAGGAGTGACGGCGGAGAAGGAGAGTACTGCTACTTTACGAAGTTCAAGGGGTTTTACATCGATACCGCCTCCAGCGCCGGCTGTCGAGCTGCGGCGGCAGCCGTCGAGTGCGCGGGCCGTGTCTGGGTAATCGGACTGTCGAAGTGGAGTGGCGCGACAAACGCTTTTCATCTCCTATCAGGGTGGCCTAATTGCACGTCGCGTGCTGGAGCACTTCGAAGTGTAGAGAGAGAGAGAGAGAGAGAGAGAGAGAGAGAATCCGTTCGTACCTATAGAACCAGCCAGAAGGGGAGAACGTCTTCGCGTCTTCACTAAGCGGCTGCCAAGGCTCGGTTCGCTTTTCCTCGCAACACGCACCTCGGTCGCCGCTGTTTACGTCGTTTATTGGTTTCTGCAAATGCGTACTTGACGTTGGTTGCGTCCTCTTACTCTTCGGCGCTAAAGACTGCTCCCAACCCGCGAAGCCAGGTTTACAATTACGTGCACTGGTTTCGTTTTACGCAGCGACACAAACGTACTTCATACACATATGTACACCACATAGAGCAGTCACTTTCATATCCTTTGTTGTAGCTGATCTATGTGTCAGGGGATTCAAAAGTTCGCCAATTGCACAGCGACACATTCTCTCTCTGGCACTGATTATGCATAACGTTGTCTCGGGTAACGGATTGCTCAGCAAAGCTGTATACGGTGAGTGATTCGATGGACGTCACACCCGTTTGCATCTCCTTGCATGATGTCAAAATGCTGTGTGCAAATGGTGCTACGAAGTCTCCTATTTCATCGGTACACGCGTTGTTCATCGCAACACTGCACATTTTTCGCAAGACATTTCAAGGGGCTTTACGAGGCGGCGGAGGCCAGAGCCATCTTGAAGTATTTCAAGGAAGCAGGCGCGCCGCTCAATGGACTCTGAGATATTTATGCGCCGGCGTGCGCAAATGGCGGACACCGTCTCTAGTCTGTGCATTGTAGAAACGCAGGAAAAGGGGTTTGTTTGAGTTTTCGCGTAACCGAATTACGTTTTCTCGTAGATTCAAATTACAATCCGAGAACTCTGTAGGTTGTGTATAAGTCGTGGCTTACGATTTTCCCACATATTTTAGCTTGGGAGGTGATTAGTTAAGTGAATTCCTTGCATCACATGACCGGCCTGGGTTGGGTTCGAGAAACTTGATGGCCGGTACGACGTCTGATGATGGAGGCCGGACGCTGGACACCACCGCCGACACGTGATTTTTGCGAAACGGGCTCCTTAAGAGGAAGCTTTAGCTCGCGCCCAACTCCGACGCGGCCTATTCAAATACATGTGAAAACGCGAAAACGTTTTTCTGAGATAACCCCTGGACCGATTATAATGAAATTTGTTGCATTTGAGAGAGAAAGTTAAATTCTAGTGACTGTTGGAAGCGGAATTTTGATTTAGATCTTGAATTTTGTTAAAAAGATTTTCAAAAATTCAGAAGTTTGAAAAAAATAGAAGCACGATGTTTACAAACTAATAGCTCTGCATCAAAAACAGATATCGCGATTCTGTAAACGGCATCCGTTAGACCATTCAAAGCGGACAAATTTGATATGTCGTTTTACATCTTACGTGAATTTGTTACGTTGTTTACAAAGGTTCTGCAAAAGTTGTAATTACACATTACTCCATTTTTTGAGGTTCATGTGTAACATATCAATTTTGTCCGCTTTAGATGTGCTATCAGGTACAATTCACAGAATTGCGATATCATTTTTTCTTGCTGAGTTACGGAGTTGTAAACTTGATAGTTTCGTTTTCTGGAAAATTGCGACTTTTGCCAAATTTTTATAAAAATTCGACGACCTAAATCGAAAATTCGAAACCAACAGTCACTAGATTTTAAGCTTTTCTTTTAAATGCAGCAAGCCCCGTCAAATTTGGTGCAGTGGTTGCCGAGAAAAACGAATTCTCCTTTTACATGTATTTAGATAGGAGCACCCGAGCTAAAGCTTCCTCTTAAGGCTATCGCGTTAATATTCCGGGCTGCAAGAGGAGCGACACGTCGGTCGAGCGACATACATTCCCAAATAGACACAGAAAGTATCCCGCTTCTTGCACGTTTGGTTCATTTAACAACAATAGCAGAGTGAAAACACTGTCTACGTGGCAAGTTTATATATCTGACACAGGGGTTTCATGAAAACAAATAATCCCTCAAGCGTCAACGAAGTCAAGGCACGCCATGCATACGCAAAAGCTTGGTGAAGTTCAGTGTAGTTCCTTAATCGCTGCCATCCAATGCCTGCATTTGCTGCTTTCCCGCCATGAAAAATATCCTTCAAGACTGATTGCTCTCTATCCCTAATTGACTACACTGTCTTTTCATGCCCATAGAGTCTGCAGCCCCGTAGTTGCGTCACAGAGCATTTACCTGAAGACCGGACAACGCCATCGAGAAATCCATTCAGTTGTGTCTGTCTGTGTGCCGCTTCGCATGTTCGTCTGACGCATTACGACCCTCTTTAATTTTCACTCGCTGTGGCAGCCAAGTGAATATTGTGTTGCGCTGCTCTAATCGATGTCACCGCTTCGATCGCGGCCGAAGGAGTTTAAATACAAAAAAAGCTCCTACGCACGGTAACGTACTCGGTAATTAATTTTATTTTAGGTTCCCGGCAATTAAGGTATCCTAATTAGTGTGTAGTTGCCCTCTGCGGCGTGCCTCCTTAACAGATCGTGGTTATGGCAACTAAAATTTCACAACTAGCCGAATTTAACTGCAATGGACGTTATGAAATCAATACGGGCAACACTCTGTAAACGCTGCGTTGTCAAGAAAACTGTGTTCGGCCTAGGGATGAGACTGCTTGACGGTTGCTCAATATACATTGATATTAGCTGTAAAATTTTGTTCATGTGGTTTTTGTTGTTCTCATGTCAATGAACGGTATTTTTATTTGCAGTAATAATTCAAACTATCTCAGTGATGTGTCCACAGTGCAGAGGTCGCTACTGTAGCTGTTCTGTTCCATACATAGGCGAAAGAGGATCATGGCACCATGTTCTGTTTTTGCATTCGATTCATCTACTTGGGGGGGGGGGGGGGTTGTAGCGTGTTTATTTGAATATTTTCTGTTATTTAATAAATTCATTCCTTTCACCAGTTGTTATTCCACAAAACGCAATTTTATGGAATAATGTATGTGACCAAACCTTACTACTACGTCTTGTGCTTCCTTTTCATGTAAATATAATTTTTATTCGAATTTTTATTCGACGGAGCACAAACAACACAATGGCCAGTGGTTATACACTAATCCCCATTACACTTCACGGCAGTGCCTTATAAGTACCTTCACACCACTACACTGCACACCAGTGCGCTAAATGGACGCGTGCGCAAATCTCGTGTTGTTGGTGGACCCAGCTTCCTGTCGGAGCAGGGTGAACAAACCAAGCCGTTCTCTGTAGGCGACTGAAATCTATTGGGGCATGTTAGCACGGACGGTTACAAAACTTGTGTCCACAATCCAAAGAAATCGACTATGGTAGAAAATCACTTCATTCGTATCTGGGAAACCTGTCATGTCGCTTTTTCGTTAGAAGTAGACCGAAGGCAATGGCCGTCCCTACCTTGGAACAAACAACCATAAGTGCGAAATTCTTAAATGTGGCGATTGCCTGACACACAAAATACCTGTATTCAATTTAAAATAAACTGAGAAACACTTCGTATACCTTGGATAAACCTCGCTTCCCTTCAGGGGCATTGTTTATCCAGAAATTTCTTGAACTGCCAACATACATAGCCTTCGAAAAAGAAAAATTTCAGCAGCATAAAAATGGGTGGGACTGCATATGGTAGGCATTACCAAATTATATCTGGGAGCTTCCGACTGTCGTTGAAGAGTGCACAATCCTTGCATTCTACTGGTGGAAACATACGGGGTAAAACTTGGAGGTTAATAAAGAGGCTCAAAAACACGTTATTGACCGCGCAAATAGCGATAGAACGAAAAGCATTGGCGTAACGTTAAGAGACAGCAAGAGAGCGGTGGTGCATCAGAGAGCAAACGGGGATGGCAGATGTTCTAGTTTAGGTTAATGTGGTTCATGTGGTTTTTGTTGTTCTCATGTCAATGATCGGTATTTTTATTTGCAGTAATAATTCAAACTATCTCAGTGATGTGTCCACAGTGCAGAGGTCACTACTGTAGCTGTTCTGTTCCATACATAGGCGAAAAAGGATCATGGCACCATGTTCTCTTTTTGCATTCGATTCATCTACTTGGGGGGGGGGGGGTTGTAGCGTGTTTATTTGAATATTTTCTGTTATTTAATAAATTCATTCCTTTCACCAGTTGTTATTCCACAAAACGCAATTTTATGGAATAATGTATGTGACCAAACCTTACTAATACGTCTTGTGCTTTCTTTTCATGTAAATATAATTTTTATTCGCATACTGCCCTGATTTTTGTCCTCATTTCCAAATTGTGCGAAGAGAACTAATATTTTGATTTTCAAAGCTGTTGCGTTTAAGCGCTCTCGTAAACCAAGGTGGGAGAAAAATTACAGACTGACTTCATTCTCCGTTCCGCAATGCTTGCATCGAACTTGGCCAAACACATACGTGTCCTTCCTAGTTGAATATCCCAATGTAAGTCCGGTGCAGCTATTTCAATCCCTGCTGAAGAAGCCAACGACTACCACCCGGGTTGACCAAGTTGTAGAAGATATCTGTTGCATGATAGTATGTGAAAACAATCATTTTAAGGCCCACTGTGCACTATAGAAAACTAAATATTACTGCCTCCTCCAAAACCGGAAGGAGCCCACAAAACGGCCCCCTTCCACGTACATGTGACTCTCACTTACCCTTAACGCCGAAAAAGTACAGCGCGTCCTCTTCTCCTCCTTCGCGCGGAATTTCTCATCCATAACGAAGTGACCTCACGAGGTTCGCCTACTAAGCCAATCTACCATTCCCCACGTAGTTCTGCCATGCCTATCAGATATCACTCAACTCCTCAAAAATAAATAATAAATAAAAGGTAATACGGATCCGCTCTTGTTCACTCAGAACTGTGCCAACCTGAATGCCTGCTACACCTATACATCATCATCGAGACTCCCATGGCTCGATAACCACTGTCTGCGATTTCTTGCACGCTTCCGCGGCCCCTTTCCACCTCCATACCCAGCAATACATTGTTTACGCTCTAACCTGATGGACGTTATATTGTCGCCCTGATGATCTGCTTAGCCTCAACCATCGCATCGTCAATCCAGAGTACCGTGGAAATCGCTGTTCTGTTGCCGCCACAGCCATCCTCCTTAAATCCCTCTCCGGTAAAACAGCCAAGTTGGTGGCTGCCTGCGCTGAATGAATTCTGGAACCTATCCGCACTGCTATTGAAGAGGTACTTCATGAGTTCCTTATACGCGTAGCCATGTGTAAGGAGCAAAGACCTGTAACACATAGCAACCAATGCGCGGACCGTCCCACAATTCTACCTGCCCTGCTGCCTAACGCAAGGTTCGTCGCATATATCGGTGGATCTGAAATGCTTGACCGCATTGGTCCTACAGCGACTAAGCTCCCATTGATACCCCACTTGTATTGGCAACAGCCTGGTCCGCATACAACGGCTTCACTTGCTCTTCATTTCTGCACAGACAAAAAAGCCAGATATCATTCTTCAAGAACCTAGTCACACCGTACCTTTAATCGGACACGCACCTTCCGGGACGTATTCTACGCATATTACTTATCTGAGCGCATAATTTACTGTCTCCGTTGAAAAAGATTTTTCACACTATATTACGCTGTATTACGCTATATTTTCAAACGGATTCTCGTCAGATTCGTGAACCTATACGAATCATGTCTCAAGCATATTTCCTCGCTCGCGATTCTTGCGCGTTCCTTGATGACGTTCCCCAGTTACGCCCCACACTGCATTTCATTCATCTAACCAGAGGAGAAATTTTTGGCACCCACACCACCTGACGTCATATCGGGAACGCTCCTAAGGGTACCTTCTTATTCACATTTTTGAACATAACACGGTTCATACCATCAGTAATCCTACTTCACCGATAAGTCACGGTAACAATTGAGCGTGACACCACACCAGACCTCGCACATCCCAAGGATCCTTCTTAAAAAGCCTGACGGAGCACAAACAACACAATGGCCAGTGGTTATACACTAATCCCCATTACACTTCATGGCAGTGCCTTATAAGTACCTTCACACCACTACACTTCACACCAGTGCGCTAAATGGACGCGTGCGCAAATCTCGTGTTCTTGGTGGACCCAGCTTCCTGTCGGAGCAGGGTGAACAAACCAAGCCGTTCTCTGTAGGCGACTGAAATCTATTGGGGCATGTTAGCACGGACGGTTACAAAAATCGTGTGCACAATCCAAAGAAATCGACTACGGTAGAAAATCACTTCATTCGTATCCGGGAAACCTGTCATCTCGCTTTTTCGTTAGAAGTAGACCGAAGGCAATGGCCGTCCCTACCTTGGAAAAAACAACCATAAGTGCGAAATTCTTAAATGTGGCCATTGCCTGGCACACAATATACCTGTATTCAATTTAAAATAAACTGAGAAACACTGCGTATACCTTGGATAAACCTCGCTTCCCTTCAGGGGCATTGTTTATCCAGAAATTTCTTGAACTGTCAACATACATAGCCTTCGAAAAAGAAAATTTTCAGCAGCATAAAAATGGGTTGGAGTGCATATGGTAGGCATTACCAAATTCTATCTGGGAGCTTCCGACTGTCGTTGAAGAGTGCACAATCCTTGCATTCTACTGGTGGAAACATACGGGGCAAAAAGAAGCTGGAAAACGCGTTATTGACCGCACAAATAACGATAGAACGAAAAGCATGGGCGTACGGTTATGAGACAGCAAGAGAGTGGTGGTGCATCAGAGAGCAAACGGGGATGGCAGTTGTTATAGATTACATTAATACAAAAATATAATAGAACTGGCCAGGCCATGTAATGCGTAGGGTAGATTACCGGTGAAGCATTAGATTTACAGAAGGGATGCCAAGGGGAGGGAAGCGCAGTTTTGGACGGCAGAAAATTAGGTGGGGTGGCGAAATTAGAAAATTCACAGGCGCAATTTGCAGTCAGCTAGCGCAAGACAAGGGTAATTGGAGATCGCAGACAGAGTGGCCTTTGTCCTACAGCGGACATAAAAATGTAGTGCTGATGATGATGATCTTCTTCTGAAGTTCATTGACTAGTACACATAATCTGATGCCCTGAACTAGAACTTCGTTCCAATTCTATTGGTTGCCCAGCTAAGCCGAATCACGCTGATTGATCAAGCCCTGCTAGTTTGGAAACTGCTCTCTCCTATTAGCTTGGTCGCCCTCCGGCGTGTTGTTGCTGTCCTTAAGAGCAACACTTTTCCGGGACCCGATCGTATTACGAACGAACAACTCGGCAATTATTGTGAAACACACTACGAGTTTCTTCTCGTGCATTTGAACCACATTTTGATCAGAGGAGCCGTCCTTGCTGAATAGAAAGGCCATGTGTATACTGAATGCCGGCAAAACAACTACTCTTAGCATTAACCATCCAGTAATTTTTACCTATCTGAAGGCAAACTTATTGAACGCGATATCATCCCATGACTCACCTATTCCTTAGATTTTATTGTTTCCTCTGTCTTTACGAAGACCTTTTAGACCTTTTATGGTATGTATATCTGCTTACAAGCAGGTTGCTGCAAAACTAACTCTAAAATATTTTATCTGTGGTGCGGCTCATTGAGCCTGTGCTGAGTGGTTATGAGATTGAGTGTGCCTTGAAATGTGTAGCCGAATGCAAATTTCTGTATATTCCTAGGACAACAAAGTACGAAATTATGACGGCGAGTCCTCGCAACGGCGACACCTCGATAGCAAGTCTGTGCACGCTGCTTTATAACTTCATGCTACTTGAATCGAAATATCGATTTACAAGCCCAGCGTGACGAAAGCGGTGACGTCAAAATCAGCGGTGTTTACTCGGGAGCAGTGATTACATGGCATTCGGGCGAAATAGCATGACCTCACGGATCGCAGTGCACCGTCCGCTTGTGCTATCTAGGAGGCGTTGGCCAAGCTTCTAATGTACTCGCTTACGCGCAAGGAGTTCATAACTCGAAGTAGTGCTCCGCGGCGTTCAATTGGACAATATTGCTTTCGCATTCAGAACTCATAAGAAGTGCTTAAGGAGCCTCCGATTTTTTTTCAGTCATCAGGGGAATGGACAGCATCGCCCTATGAACGCTTGTGGACGTGGTGAGACCATAGAAGGCATGCTGTGCCATTGTTTAACCTATAACTCTCAACAATATGTTCCACGTATGAGTCATCACCGCTTAGACGGCATACCGTTCTCGGAAGCTAAGCTCCCAGGGCCCTGGCCGCTGACCATTAGTATGCACAAGACCACTTAAGCGTTAATGCACATTTTGAAGGCAGCCGGACTAGATGGGCGCTTGCGAGTGAATATGCACGACAACTAACATTGATCTACGAATGTGCGCACAATGACTCTCATTGTTCTTTAGTTCTTAGCTTTCTCCTCACTTTCCCTTTCCCGACATGTAGGGCAGCCCTGGTTAACATCCCTCCCTTTCAAAGCTGCCTCTCCTCTCTGTGCTTCAGATCGCTGTCAAAGAATTTATTATTGTAGCTTAACGTTACAAACTTTCACAGATGTTATAAGGAACACTAGAATCTAAGTTCCCGGAATTAATTTGTCTCTCTGAGATTCCTTACAATCACGAAATAAGTTAGGATAGCGGTGGCATAGCGCTCCATCAGAACTCGGCCGCTAATAAAGGACTGCGACCCACGACCTCGTACAGACCACCCTAGCAACTGCTGGGTTGCTGCGACTAGGTGGTGAAATACCTCTGTGTAGTTACCGCATATTTCGTTTGTTGAGGAATCACAGTCATATATTGTTAGTAAGTCTCAAGAGATCGCGAGCAAAGTCAAGCTAATATTCTGTAACGTATACTCACCAGGCATGGAGCACCATCTCGTCTTGGATTATCGCGTTCGTCCCTGCAGTCTCTGGAATAATAACTTAACTGTAAAGAAAAAGTCGAGCCGTGTCAGATACCATACTGCAGTTGTTGACTAGATCACAATAGTCTACAGAAAACAGAAGAAGAGGACAAATGAACGTAGGGTGTAAATACGTGTTGTGTGCCACTTTCAAAACATATTTCTTGGTATGCTCAAATACAATGATGTAGAGGACGCGGCCTACGTAGTCGCCGCGGAATATGGAGAACGCAAATGGATGGCCGTGGTAGGGGTAGACGCGGACGGATAACAGCTCGCGAGCGGAACCCTGAAAACGGACAACCACCCAGTTGCGGACCGCGATAGCATTAGCAGTGGGTTCCACGAAAGCTACAATTATTATAGGCGGCTCAAAGATCGCAGTTCGTAATTTCGCGAGGGGACGCATCTCGCCAGAGGCATTAGAAATTATAAATAATAACAGCGACCATCATCGCGGGACAATCCAATTATTTGGGCACCCGCACACTCCTCGCTGCCCGGCAACGAGGTGGCTCACAACGTAGCTCGAGGACTTACTCGTCGAGCAAGTCAGCCAGCCCAGTCGGCAACTAGAGGAGACCACATGGTCAGTTACAAAGAAATCACCGATTACTATCGGCTGCGAATGGCCCGGTACCCACCAGCTAATCCGGAGCTGAGAAGCAGGCGTTAGCCTGGCGTCTGCTGCAAACAAACATGTATCCTGACCCGGTGGCCTGCAGCAGATTCTATCGAGGGAAATACAATGATCAATGCAAATTATCTAAGGAAAGGGCGGATCTGCCACATACTCTCTGGGCATGCTCGAAGGCGGCCCCTTTCCAGGGCCACAAAAATTCAAAACAAATTTAAAACGAAATATAATCCCTGCCTTTATGTAACAACCTCTGAAATGGGGGCCTTTAAGTAAATAAACTAAACCGAACTGAACTGAACCGGAAGCAGTGGGAGACCCTGCTGTTCAGCTCAGACCAGTGACAGCAGGTCCGGGCCATTCAGCTCGCCGAAGCAGCCGAGGAGACGCAGGGGATCTCGCCTATCTGCTATAGGCGGAGGGAGGCTGCGTGCGCCCCGGATTGCTGGCATCAATAAAAATTTCATTCCCTCTCTCTATTTGTCTGCGGTGCAACATTCCAAGACACAGGAGAGCAATATGGGCATTGTTTCCGGCAATTTTCTCCTCGCAAACACCAAAGGTTCAATGCATCCTTGTTATCTGCGGTATTGCACATTTTTTAGCTCCGCCGTTGCATGTTTATAACGACTTTCTTGACATATGTCCGCACACCCATTCCACGAATTTACATATGGTTTTCAAAAAATGTGTGCCAATACTAAATCTAGATTGCATTTCATTTGGGTCGCCCAGGGTACATAAGAAAGTGTAACCAACAAAAAAATAAAATAATAAACAGATTAGGGAGTTTTCATTGCCAGAACCACAATCTCAGTGTGTGGTAGGCAGTGGCGGGGCACCCCGCATTTGTGTTGTACACGTGGAGTTCTCAAACATTCACTTAATGCATGGTAGACTAGCCTTTCTTGTATTACGCCTCATCGAGATCAGGCCGCGGTCGCCGGGATTGATCCTGTGACCGCAAAGTAGCTTTCCATGCGTAACGATGCGTAACACGGGTTACGGATCGAAAGACCTTCATCGTTGCATGCCCTGCCCTTAACTCCCACGTGTTCCAGCACCCGTTACCTCTTACCGATGGACATTTCGTGTCCCGAGACGATGTGGGTAGTGAAAAAAAGTTATTTCACGTTAGTTGGAAACAAACTAATATGCATTAAAAAATCTCGGAGATAAAATGATGTCATTGCTTTCAAATCTAAGCAAATGTAGGGTAGAACCTTGGACGGGTTGGTTTGGCATACTTCGATTTCTGATAAACCGGCGCTTACACGAAGAACACACACAATATGGGTGTAGCTCTTTTCTGTGTGCTTCGTCTGAGCATTGGTCCTCCAGAATTATCGTGGTCCTTTAGTTTTCTGTTAATGTTCTGGAGTGGGAGGAAAGAGCAAACAAATTTGTACTTGGCAGATCAAGGTTGAATAAATGAGGTTTGTGGTGTATTTTGATTTGACATGGCGTGGATTGCGAGGAGTGGCCAAAGGGGTCAGCTTGGGCCGCTGGTTCGGGTCAGAAGGCGTGACGAGAGTAAGATCGCCAGTCTGCGATCACGATAATGGAACGACCACGACGGCATCACGACCAGGTGCACATATTTAGTGGCCCAGGCAGGCAGATAACATGGACTACTAGGGTGGCGTGGGAGATAGATAGATAGATAGATAGATAGATAGATAGATAGATAGATAGATAGATAGATAGATAGATAGATAGATAGATAGATAGATAGATAGATAGATAGATAGATAGATAGATAGATAGAAGTCTGAAGCAGGCAATGAACGTTATCAGCAATAAATACCGAGCATGTTGCTGACTTTCATCGAGGAACCGACTAGGTACAGAATGTGGGCTGCTGCTTCTCCGATATCCGCACCGGAAAGAGAGAGACAGCGAAAAGGGGAAAGGCAGGAAGGTTAACCAGAGGGGAAGATCAAGTTTGCTACCCTACGTTGGGGAGAGAGGCATGTTTATAGCACTTGCAGCCCTATAAACATCTGTTCAGGCTACAGCTGCTTGTCCAATTCTGTTGCCTTTAAAAACTGCAACAGTGCACCGGTAAAAGCCTCGTACCTGGAGCAGTGCTGTAAACGTGCTTCCATGCCACAGCACAGCAGGTTTTGCGATTTGGACGCGGTCCTATTGCAGTTAATGTCGAGAATCTCGCTTTTCAGTTGAAATGTAAACAATCCCAAGAAAAGAAAGCAATAAACGAGGCTGCTCGCGCCTCCGCTAGAGAAGCCTTCGTCGTGCCTTCTTTGAAGTTAGAGGGTTGAATCGAGGATTGGCCCTCGCATGAAGTCAGAGAAGCGCAGACAAAAATTAGTTTTGAAGAAAGACTCAGGAAGATGGATGATATAAGTGGGTCAGAATTATCTACCTAAAAAGAATGGTCACAGAACTCTGCGAAAATGGTTCAAGAATGTTGGCAACCAAATAGAGGGCAATTGAAAGTGTAGATAGACAACCATGAGTAATCAAAAAGAAAGTGAGCGAAATAGAGAGAGCGAACTGGTTCGAAATAATTGAAACGAAAAAGACCATGGAGAATCACAAGAATGGGAAAAACAATTAAAAGGGAAAATTTACACAATAACATGAAGTGAAGCGCCTGGCTTTTTGAGGCTAGAGCTAGTTGCCTAAGGACAAGAACGTACCGGAGTAGAAAATATTGCCAATTAGATGAGACATGTGTGTGCTGCGGCGAAAATTCGGAGAGCGCTCAGCATATCCTAACGGAATGCGAAGGGATTAACACAGCGAGATCAGTACGTAAGGTGCAACTCCCAATGCGCTTGGATTTAAAGTAGGCGGAAGTATCAATCTGTCAGCAGTCGAGATAAGCAAGAGACGTTTAGGGTATTATCGACTGCAGGATCCATTACAGGGATAGGCAGCGTTACGAGGTAGATAGAGGATATTAAAGAGATGTATACAAGAATGCTATAAGAAAAAGCATTGATAGCATACCTGAGTAACTCAATCAGGCTAGGGGATGATGTGTCCGCGCTGTGTTTCAAATGGAAGGCCAATGAACCATGATCATCATCATGATCGAGTTACATATCCAGAGTGCCTATACGAGTAACGTGGCCCTTACCCGCAGCTCAGAAAATGGCTTGTTGTGCACGTGAGGTCCACTCATGCTGGAAGAAAAGCTTACTAGAGGTCCTGGTGACGCCCGCGATGTCGGATAAAGGGTTGTGGAAATCACGCGCTCTTTTCGCGAAGGAAGACTGGGACTGGAGTTTCAAACGGCAGCGATATTGTAGTGACCGCACCCGAATCGCGCGTTCAAGCGAGGAAACGCGTGCGGTCTTCGCGATCGTTGGCCGTTGTTAGCATGTCAGCTTCCACCTGTTGCACTTCGCTGGCATGTGGTACACTGACCGCGTTCGCCGGCCATTCGCAGAATCTTTCCAATGAAGCTGTCTCCTCCATTCATTATTACGCTAGCTTACTTTCACGGCATGCCAGCGCGACAAGCTAACGCATTAGGCGCAAGCAATAAAGCAAGCAAGGTGAACCGAGCGAAAGATAAAAAAGTGGCAGTTTCGCCCGAATGGCGAAGCATCGATTCCGATAGCAAATTAGTCGACAACTATACCAAATAAGGATAATAGTTTTATCGGCCGTATAAATTTGGAAACATTCGCTTATTAATGAATTAATAAGCATGGTGTCAGTGCGCACAAACAAACATGAACACATCACAATCGATGAGGACGGACACTCGCTCTGAAAACGCCGGTGGGAGCAAGCACGGCAGCAGCATCGAGCGAAGTGACCTTCGTGCGGTCTACTGCTTAAACGGAAGACCGTACAGAACACAGCGCACTGCAGTCTGCAGAACCCTTTGAAGTTACGGCGCTGTTACGTTTCGCCTACAACGCGCGGTATAGCCGGCGCGGATGCAACGGACGCCGGGGCTTCGTTCAAAGCGGCGGACATTTTGGCCCGTTCAGCGCCGCCGATACGCCTCCCCACCAAGCGCGTCCAGGCATGTTTCGATGCCACGTGTCTTCAAGTGTGCGTGTGTGTGTGTGTGCATAGTGGTGCCGACGCTTGTCAAAGCGCGCCAGCCGGGGAGAGGAACTCCCCAAGTGTGAAGCGAGGAGGTCTGTCCGGCGCCAGCCCGGCGGATGCGTCACTCCACTCGTCTCAACGTGTCTCTCAGCCTGTCCGTGCCCCGCTGTCACGTGGCCTCGTCACGAGGCCTTCCTCTTGCCCTCAACTCCGAGAGTATAAGAGCAGCTGCCCCCGGACGCCAAGAGAGAGGCTCCGATTTCTTCTGTAGAGTAACGTGCTCTCCCGTCTCTCCACTTCGGTCGACCTGACCGCCCGCTCTTTTGCGATGCTAGAATAAACAAGTTGTTCTGTTACCAGTCGACTCATGCTTTGCCGGGACCTTCGGATGCTTCCAGTTGTGCCCCAGGCCGCCAGGCCAACGCTACCCTTGGGGCTTGCGACCCATTTGCAACAACTCGTGCTAGCGGTGCGATTGCAATAACGGGAGTCAGCGCAGAGATTCCAACAGCGCGCGCAACAGCGCACAGCCCTGCAAAGTAGGCACTAGTTGGTGGTGTCGAAGCCGTCCCCCCCCCTCCCTCCGGCGTTGCCTTCCCACTTTCCTCCATATATGGCGCGAGAAATTGAGCCGCTATCATCATTTCACCTTGCGCCCGGTCGCGAATCGCGCAGTGGCTGCCGGAGAGCAATGCCACCCTACCTCCCTTCCATTCCGCCACGGCCTGTCGCGCGACGCAAGACAGCGCGTTTGCTCTCCGCTTTCTGCCGTCGCGCGAGCCAGATTGAGCCGCGGTCGTCGGATTCCCTCGGGTGCTTTCACTCGCACATACAGCACAATATGCGCGGCCACAGTGTTATCGTTCTTTGAACTGATACGGAGCATCATGGTGACGGCGACGGCGAAAATGTGCCTGGAGTGTCCATATATGAGATAGCGCAGTATAAGAGAAGGAGTAGGTGTGTGGCAAAGCATAGTGGCGGAGCGTCAACATCCAGCTGTTAAAAAAAATGACGGCAGCGCATTTCCTATTTTGTTTCCTTCCTTCATGGGGTCACTCTATGGAAGAATGAAAGCGTTGGAGATGCCCCGGCCAGCCTGGATGACTTAAAGACAGTGCGGCGGAAATCATATGGTGATTTTCGCAAACGAGCGTTGGAACTGGTGTGCCAAACACCATCTTTGCCATACCGACGACTCTCGTGAAGCTCTAGTTGCTGCTGTCAGCCTCGGAAAAGTGAGAAAAGATTTTTCAGCACGGGTCTTTGTCGAAGTAGGTTCCGTCAGTGAGAAAAGCTATGCTTGGAGTGGGGTGTGTGAGCTTTAGAATTGTCATTTAAGTCTGTGAGTGTGAGTGTCAGCCAGGAACACGTAATCACGGCGCGGGTCTTCGTCTCCTTTTTCAACATGCCACACAAAAACAAGGGACCGTGTCTGTTTCACTAAAACTGTTAGAGAAGTTTCGTAGGTTTTCTTTTGACGCGTGTCCGCAGCGCATACTTTCAACGGTTCGTCGCAAGGGAAGTTCAAAGCTCGCGCCATTTTCTCCGTCGATCTTATTAGAGATACAAAGGCAGGTGGCACACCAAGATGGCTGCACTTCCGGCTTCAGAAACAGGGCCTTTCCAATTTTGTTTCTTTCGTTCATGGGGCTACACAATTGACACACAGAACGAATGAAGACATTCGAAGAGAGGAATACGCGATATGATTCTGAGGGCAGTTGCCGCTCGTAAGCATCCTTTTTCAATTGTCTAAAAATTTATAGAATATCATGGGTGCGTCTCAGCATTTTGTGTTTTCCAGGATGTTTCGGGAGTAAAGGACACATTAATACTGTCTACTACAGAGCACGCCGCGTCTGCGAAATTGGGCATGCATGGAATACGAACCTGAATACGAAGCCCAGATTCGAATACGAATTCGAATCTGGCCATCGCGGAAAAGATAGGCGTTGGTGTCGCGCGTGGTAACCTGAGTTTCTTGTCTTTTTTTTCGTAATCATGCAGTGGTTGCTGGCTGCGCTGTGTGGCACTTCGCCACCGTAGATGAGCAGTATAGTGCGCCGCATTCGTTGCTAAAATCCATCAATGCAGCGTTTCCTCTCGAAGTCTCAACAAATATTGGTTTACACCACTTAGGTGGAGGCCGTACCTTCGTATAACAGTGTAATTGAATAGATCGCGAAGAATAACTAAGCGTTATAAAGATAAAAGCGATCACTTACAAATGGGATCAAAAACGTGGGCTTGTAATCAGGGGCGTAAGTAGTTTTTCTATCACCTTTGGCCGAAGTGTCAGGGGCTGGACCAGGTTTAGCTGGAGCCTCAGCTGCAAAAGCATAAGTTTTAAGTACCATCGTAGAAGATAACCACGACGTGTTAAATTTCTTTCGCTGGTCATCCCACAATTAATAGGGATATAGAAATCCTGAGTAATATTTCTTAATGCCAAAAACATCGATTTGAACCGAGTCTGGGTGAAAGGATTGGTTGGCAGTAACATATACGTATATTGTGTCAATAAAATAAAAATATAAGCAAAACAATAAGCGCTGTGATTCGTACACGGCATTCAATGTATCACCTCTGCTTTAGTTTCAGATAGAAGAAAACAAATTGTATGGCAGGGTCGCATGTTACGGGTATTATGCGACGAAATTTCAAAGGTTAGGTGGCAATGCTGAATTTCCTGCTGATTGCTAAACATGCATATCTTTTAATTTCTTTGTCGTCCCATGCCAGCTGTCCCAACAGCTATGCTGGACCATCTCTGATTTTATTTTAAGAAATCTATAAAAAAATTCGTAATTCAGAACACGCCCTTCCAAAAATATTTCAAGCGAGAACATTATATTTGCATGTTCAATGGATATTTGCGCATTCTTAAGGCGCCCAAAACTGGTGGGTGGAAAATTCTCCAGAAATCAAATATATTCTTCATTATCCCAGGATTTTCATTATGCAGTTCGCTGTCATGTCTTTCTTGTTATGAAATGATATAGGGAAAATTTCATTTTTGTTCTTTGTGTAATTTGATCTTAATTAACATAAATGTTGTGTTAACAAAGACCATTTACGAGAAATGGCCGATTCCGGAAGCCGAAGTGCTTGAATACAGGTGGCTGCAAAAGATGTTATCTGCTAAAAATTTGTTAACACCTCGATGTCACGCAACAGCCCGGCATACTCACGCTCAACTTGCAAAACACAGAATTTTTGTCTATAGTTACGTTTTAGTAGTGCCCAGAAGCGGTTCTTCTAAAAATCTGGCGAATATGTACTATTGAACGAAATAGCGAAACTGTTTCGTTTGAGCAGGACCAATAAATTTGAGTCGCATTGATTAAACCACATCCACTAAACGACCGCTTCTATTTGACTGACCAGTTTGAAATGTTCTCCTCATGTGAAATTTTTGAGCACTTGTTACGAAGGTTTTCTCAATGGCAGTAATTCACCCACGATTTATTCAGTTTGCGTGACTTTACTTCGCGTAAACGCTGGTCGTATTTTCTCCTGCCATCCTGATTTCCCGATAATTTGCTAATTTTGATCTTAGTTGCGATAATAGTTCTCAGCAGCATGACTTGCATACTGCGCCACTCATAAAACAAACTCTTAAAGCTCCGTATCACTTTAAAACTCAACTTATTGCAAACGATACTACTACCCGCCCTCTTTGAACGTTCGCCATATATCACCCATTATCTTGCCCTGAATTTCGCTGAACCCAAAGCAGGTGCATAGTTGAGTTTACCGGGAATACCAGGCCTACCTGATAACGCGCTTGGTAAAGGTAAGGAATTAGGATTTAAGTAAATATTTCTTAGGCTCCTAATTAGGTTAGTAGCCTTAAATCTTCGTGGCACATTCCACTGAAACGCACCTCCCATATGCACTTAACATAAACTCTGCTTAACGCAGGTAACTCAGACTGATGACGGTGACGGGTAGCGCCAACAACGAGGCCAAAGAAAGAACCTCACTTTCACATTGGCGTTCGCTCTGCCCCTTTCCATGAATCAACACCAACACGCTTTACTTTTTTTTTCTTTCGAGCTGAGTTATCTCGGCACATTGGGAAACCTTATTGATCACGGCCGGGTGACACTTTCGAGCACTCGCTTAAGCAATTTTTAGAAAAGCAACATTTGAAGCACATGCATTGTACTTCACGCACAGGAGTGTCATAGTGGTCAGCCCTGTTTCGTTATGCGTGATGTGCTAGATGCTGAATTGGTGGCATTTGCAGCTACGCCATCGCTGCGTGCTAAGTTTTGCGGCACTCATACACGCTCAGGAGCACTTGAATGCGCAATATGTCGCAGAATTCGCAATAAACCAAACTACTTTAAATCTTGCGAATGCATTTTCGCGAACTATAAACTTAGTGCTACGTAGGCTTCCCTCGGGAGGCCCTGTAACATGTTGTAAAACATATAGCGCTATATATATATAAATATAAATATATATATATATATATATATATATATATATATATATATATATATATATATATATATATATATATGCAGGAATCAGACGACGAACCTTTTGGAAGTAAGACATGTTCTCGGCTGGTGGACCAGCTTTGGTCAGAGTATCATAACGCGTGAACAATTATTATAATCAGCTTTAAAAGCACCGTATCAATAGCAGAGAGTGCACTAACTTCGCTAACTAGAACTTACACTGCGCATCATCAATCATTATCAAGGACACGCATATTGGAACACAGAACAATATGAAATGCATGTGTAGGACACAATATACAGACATGACCCTCTGGTAATTGCCAATGATTACCATAATTCTGCGTAGTGAAGACAAAATGACGTGCATATACACATACATAGGCGGGATCTCATCGCCGGGCAGCTCTAAGTGCAACGTCGAATTATCTAAAATGGAGGTGGTAAGCGTAAAACTTTAAGCCACACAGGTGAAAAAGCCACAGGCGTGAGAGAGCCGCAAATGCAAAAAAAAAAAAAGACGCGATGAATTTATATATGCATTAGAATCTGTGCTAAGTGTCTATTTGTGCTCAATCGAAAGTTAAACAGGTTAGTTTTTCTTTGTTTTCATTTATTCCAGACGAGACAGTGTTAAATTTACGAATAAAGCAAGATTCGCAAAACACGTGGTCATGGTTGGTGCGGAATTCAGATACGAGTATCGTTACTTTAAGGTTGTTAAATGAGTGACCTGGCATGTTAACATGTTTGTAGAGTGGTAGGTTTGGTTGGGATTTGGCATGCGATCTGCGATAGTCAAAACGGATTCTCAAATGTTCTTCAGTGTCACCTATGTATTGCACGTGGCAAGTACCGCACTCAACCAAGTACACTACATTACATGAATCGCAGCTGAAACTGCCCTTAATTTTGAACGTGAATAGGCTGGATATGCTGGTGGCACTCAGTGTAGGTCTTATATGAGGGCAGACTTCGCAACGGGGTTTATTGCAGCGGCTGCAACCAGTCAGGTTAGAAGTGGCGATTTTTGAAGACGTTAGTATGTCACCTATGTTTTCCTAGCACCTATACGCGACATGACTTGGCTCAGGAAAAGCGGTCTTTAACCTGTCGCTTTCGGTAAGGATGTTGTAGTGTTTGCGGTGTATGCCAAAGACCTTAGGGTTAGACGCGGAATGTGTATAAGATTTGCCGACTCGGAGGGACTAGGTTTGTTTTTGCCCTTTAGAACGTCCAACCAATC
This sequence comes from Dermacentor andersoni, assembly GCF_023375885.2. NCBI lineage: Eukaryota > Metazoa > Arthropoda > Arachnida > Ixodida > Ixodidae > Dermacentor > Dermacentor andersoni. The sequence continues at coordinate 134,615,311 of NC_092816.1, forward strand.
GTGTCCAGCGTGCTGAACTGTGTGCGTGCTGAACACACACACACACGCGCGCGCGCGCTAGCAGATTCCAACTCACGCCTGCGAATTTCCTAATATCATCACCCAACCTAAATTTCTGCCATCGTCGGCTGCGCTTCACTTCACGTAGTCTGTCAAGCTCCATTTTCTCCCGTATTGTAAACTAGCATATCGGCTATGCCCGTTCGCTCTATGCTCCACACGGCTTTCTTCCTCTCTCTTAACGTTACGCCTGACATTTTTCGTTCCATCGCTATTTGCGCGGTCCTTAAATTGTTCTCGAGCTTTGTTAACCTCTAAGTTTCGGCCTCGTAACTTAGTAGCAGTAGAATGCAATGATTGTAAATTTTTATTTCGCATGACACCGCCACACTGAAAGAAACGAGTACTCCCCATAACTCCTACAACCAATAACATCATATGACGTATGGGAAAAACGGCTTTTTATGTGCGATCTCGTATGATTAATGTTGGATTATTGGATGTACGGTTTTGAATTGTATAGTCAGCTACCAGTCAGGATTTTGTGACGCCTACCGTATGCACTCCAATTCATTTCTAAACTTCTCTAAGCTTCCTTGTCATAATCAGGGTCCTCTCTCAATAATAGACCAAGATAAATGCACACTTGCACCTGGAGACTGACTGACGATGACGAACTCTTGATCTTTTGCCAGCTATTGCCATGCTGTTAAACATAACCTTTGTCTTTTGCATAATAATTCACAGCCGTTCCCACTGCACTCTTACATTTTCTCGTTTAATGCCATCATTCATCTGCTGCAATTCATCCCCAGAGTTGGAGAGCAGGACAATGTCATCTGCGTACTTGAAAATGTCCTCGGTTGAGATATCCACCACTGATCTTCACTCCTGAGCCTTCCCAGTCTAATAACTTGAATACTGCCTCTAAGCATCAGGGAGTAGCATTAAAGAGATTGTGTCTCCTTGCTTGACCCTTTGCTTGATAGGTCATTTTCTAGCTTTTTTTTTTTTGTGGAGGAGCAAGGTAACCATGAGATCTTTCTAGAAATTTTCCAAGATCTTCACATATATCTTGTATGCTCCTTCATTTCTCTATGTTTCCATGACTGCTTGTATCTCTAGTGAATACAATGCTTTTCCATAATTGATAAAAGCCAAATAGAGAGGTTCATAGCAGCAGCAGATGTATCAGTTGCCTCATTGATAACATGGACGTCATTCATTGTGGAATAGCCATTGAAGTTCCATCGTTGAACAGTCTGTCTTCAGGAGCAGATATTCTCTTCCTGAATCAAGACTGCTCGTTTGGTTCACCTAAGTGAAGTGTTACCCATATTTTATTCGAAATTATCTGGCTGAATATTGTCACGTGGTAGTGACGGTGAAGAAAAAAGCAGTACGGTGGAAATACAAAACTAGCTTTTATTGGGCGAACCTGTGCCCACAAAACAGGCTACACTTATAGCACAACGAAAGCGGCGAACACAGTCGGCGATCGTCGAAAATCTGATCTGCGGGCCAAGCGGGTCGGCTTTTATAGAGCAGTCGTCGAATGTTCCAGACTAATCGTTCGGACCCGCGTGCCTTCCACAAAGTTCTACACCATTCGCGTCAGGTGATGAAATCAGATAACATAAGTCTCGGCGACAACAGACAGCGGATAGAAGCATCGATAACTTTCCAGAAACTTCGAATACATGCAGGCGCGTCCCATGCTGTGCGATTACATTTGTTAGGCGGCGAAACGTGGTTGCCCGATAAAGATAAGTACAGGTGTCAATATTTTATACAATATCGAAAGCAACATAATGGTTCCATAGTTCTTCAATTATTTCAAGTCTCCCTTCTCATAGATTAGTATATTATTGGCATTCTTCCAGCTATCCGTTATACTCGGAGTCGTGAGGCATTGCACATAAAGGGGCCCAAGCTTTTCACGCGTAATATTTGCTCCATCTTTGAATAAATCGACTGTTATTTCATCTTCAGCTGCCGCTTTCTGCCGCCCTTCTAACTCCATTGCTAGTTACAGAAGAAACCTCTGTATCCTCCTCATTACTACATTGAATGAAGGTAGCGTGGTTACTCTGGGTACTGTACAGGTCAGTTTAATATCATTCCGCTGCTTTTACGGTATTACCGAAATTGCTGATGACATTATTCTGCTTATCTAGCACGGCATATATCTTGCCCGCTCCTGTGCCAAGTCTTCTTTTCACTGATTCCACGTTGCGACCATTTTGGCAGCTTCCTCAATCCTTCCGAAGTTATAGTGTCAAATAACGGTAACTTTCTTTCTGTTTGTCAGCGCTGACTGTTCATTGAATTCTATCCAATAAAGTGGGTTAGACACTTTCTTGCGGGGTCATTTCCTTATTGCTTTTTTTTTTGTTACTTGGAAGAGGTTACTTACGGTTTGCCTTGGTGCCTTATCTCCAATTTCGAACGCTGATTCTGCAATCAGCCAAATTACGGTTTCATTCATTACCTCTATGTTATGTCCATCTTCCTGCCTGAATTCGTCTCCTTTTACCCTTACTGAATCTAGAATGCTTTGTTAATTCTTAATTTTACTTTTTCTTTCTTGAAATTGATAGCGAACCTAGACCTCGCTAACCTGTGTTAGGCGAACAATTCTACGTGCTGCGTTATGCTGCGATTGGCTAAAAATATTCATTGTGCGGATTTTATTCCTTTTCGCAAATTCTACCAACATATCTGCTCTACTATTACAAGAATCAATGCCATAGTGGCCAACTGCTTTTCTCCAGCTTTGTTTTTCCAGTGTTACATTTAACTCGCCTATGACTACAGTATACTGAGATTGAACTTTTCTCATCGCTAATTCAACATGTTCATTAAACTGTTATATTTGTTCATCATTGTGGCTGGAGGTTAGAGCATAGGCTTTTACTACCTTCATTCTATAACTCCTATATAGTTTTATTGCTACTGATACCCTCTCATTTTTGCTGTAGAATTCATCAATGATGCTTGCTATGTCCTTATAGATAAGGAGTCCTAATTCGTATTGCTTCTTATACGGCAGTGCTCTATAGCAGAGAACGTGGCCGTTAAACAGATATCTATAAGCCTCACCAGTTTTTTAAACGTCACTAAGGCGAATAATATCCCAGGAAATGCCTGATGATTCTTAAGAGAGCCCTGCTAAGGTAGCCTCACTGGAGAGGGTTTAAGTGTTCAACGTTGCCTAGTTCAGTTTCCGGTCGCGGGCTGTCCAGATCCAGATTTTCAGCAGCCTCTTCCACGTCGCAGGTCTGACCGCCCTCTTGATCAAGTCCTCCGCAGCCGCTGGGGTCTCAGAACCACGAGCTAATAGCAAAAATCACGAAGAAGGTGACGGCCGAGTTCTGCACCAGGGAAGCCTATTTTTTTTTTCTGGTGAGGGAGTGCCTTTGTTTAAGCTCAGTGTGCCTTTCTAATTTGGTTTTACCTGAACTAGTATAGCCCAACTGGCTCTCAAGATTTTTTCGCGGGTGTCAGGCGCCACGAAGGCTTCAAAAATACTGTGTACTAGACGATGATTCGAACGTGCAACTTTCACATTGCAAGGCTGGTCTTCTACTTATGCTCCATGCCGCCACTTATTGGACTTACTTTTAGCTTAACTCGTCACGCGGAAATTGGAAGATGACTGCATCGACTGCCTCCCTGGGGAGGCTCGGTATAAACGAAAGCGAGATGCGTACTACGCACGGCACACACAGGCATAAGAGCAGAAAAAAAGAAGAGCAGCCCCAAATGTCTACCGATTGTCGCCCTGTCCGTGGACGTAAAAGATCTCGATATTTAGTGTTTTTTCATTGTCGTTTCACATAGCATGTGCCTAGAATAATCACTGCGATGAATCGAAATGTCACAGTTAATGTGGGCGAAAATGCTTGCACTTTCCCATTAGCGTTGAGGACTACGTTTGACAACTCCGTCACCGTATGGATGCACTTATACCAATAATTAGCGGCAGCGGGCTCTTGACTCATTTGCATGTGTCCGCAGTCGTCATCAGAGGTGCGTATGTTTTAACATTTTAGAAGAGAAAAGTACGCAGAGTTTCTCGGTTATAGTATACGTAGCTCTGGCTGAAGAACTAAATACTGCTATATGGCAGGGTGCTCAACTTATAACTTCAATCGAACAGCAATTAGCCATCGCAGACTTATTGTATTTGTACAATAACTGTCAAAAGATTACGAACCGCTGAATTTTAGAAAAAACTATTTATTTCTCGAACCTGTTCATGGCAGCCTTGGATTGGGATTTGTAGCGTATTAACACTGGCGAGTCTTAATTGACTGCAGTCACAAAGTGCTTGGAATCAGCATTTTCTTATCGATGCAACTAGGAATGCGTACCTCCTCTTAATGTGCTAGTGACAGCGTCCTTGCGTTAGTTATCAGTCACATTCCACCAGTTCTTTGCATGTGGGAATTTCCCAGGGGCTTTTTTCTCTGCTGTACCTATATATTTACATAAGCGGCTATAAAACAATACCATCTATGCCCTCGTGCTATAGCCTATCCCACAGCAGCTCCCTGTCTACGTTTTCTGAAGCTCCCTTGATATCTATAAACGCCGCGAATGACCGTCTACCCTTAGCCACTGAAATCGCTCTCTACTGAAGATGGGAAATTATGTGTTACCCACAATGACTACTCTGATAAAGAACCATTTGTACCATAAAGCTCTGCTCTCTCTCTCGGTCCCTGCACTTAGGTAGTAAAATTATATTCCTTTTTAATCGGTTGTCTGGCATCAGTACCTTCTGTATTTCACCGAGTATTGCATATTTATGCGTGTACTTTGACAGCTGTATGAGGAGAGCCATTGGTTTTTGTCGAAATCAAAGGGAATGATTGTACCCGTAAGTGAGAGCAGTCGCAGCATTTATCGGATTCTACCAACTTAGCTGCGATATTCTTAACCAGCTTATCTGTCACGGAAATGATAATTCTGACAAATTAGGTTGAAGTAAATGAAATATCAGACTACAGTCATTCTAGGGTGATTTGTTATTCTTATCGTCCTGATAGCACATGGTGCAGGAAAATAACACGTGTTTAATTCCTCTCCTTGCTACAGCCATTACAGCCACAGTCAGTGCCACTGTAAAGGTCAGTACGGAATTCTCCTGCTGCTTTTACTATATCATCGAAAGTGCTGACGACATTATTCTGCTTCTCTTTTAGTGCATGCTTCTTTCACTCTTCTGTACCAAGTTTTCTTCTCACTCATTTCATGCTGCGGCACTTTTTTAAAGCTTGCTCAATTTTCCTGATGTGCTTTCAAATAGAGCTAACATTTTTCTTTATAAATTTTCCCATTTCAGCCAACAATATCTGGCGTCTTAAGTTAGTCACCATCACGCTTTCTCGTTTCCTTATTATGTCCTCTGCTACCTGGGGTAGCTTACCTACTTGTTCCCTTGTTGCTTTACCTCCCACCTGAAATGGTATTTGTGAAATCAACCAAATAATGGTTTCATTCATCACCTCTATGTCAACTTCGTTTTCCAACTTTGAAAGTGCACATTTGTTTGTGTGCACCAGCCAGAATTCATCTGATTTTACCCTTACTGAGCCTGACTTGGCCTCTTTCTAGTTCTCTAATTGTTCTTTCTCTCTTCAAACTGAGAGCAATCCTAGACCTCTTGAACTTTTGATCACTGCCTTTTACCCTGACATAATAGTCCCAGATCCTGCACTATGCTGGGATTGGCAGAGTATATCTCTTTGACTTGTTTTTTCTCCATTGCGGCGTTCCTATGTCCACTTCCAGCTACTGCGCTTCCTGAAGAAGGTATTTATTGTGTAGATTCTATTCCTCTTCATGAATTCTACCAACGTCTCTTCTCTACTATTCTTAGAATCGATGCCATAGTTGCCAAATGCTTGTTCTGTAGCCTCGTTTTCCCGCACTTTTGCATTGAAGTCTCCCATAACTACAGTATACTGAATTTGCACCCTTCTTTTGCTAATTCAAGATCTTCATAAAACTGTTCCATTTCTTCCTGATCATGGCTGGAGGTTAGAGCGTAGGCTTGTACTACGTTTAATATTTATCAATTATTTACCTTTAGTACTGTGACTGCTACCTTGTCATTATTGCTGTAGAATTCGTTATGTTGCTTGCTATGTCCTTATGCGTTAGAATTACTACCCCGTATACGCATTACCTGGAATACCTCTGTAGCAGAGGACGTGGCTGCCAGTACGCTCAGTATACGGAGAGAGACAGAAGGGAGGAAAGAAAGTCATCGAGATCTACTAGACGCTGTTGAATTTGCTATTATACAGGTGGGGAGGGAATGGAGAAGTGACCCAAAGAGAAAGAAAAGACACGAGTGTTGGTAGCACTTTCTCAGGTAGTAAGCCAGGTGTAGCATGTCTAAAGTCGGGCACACGATTCTGTGGCTTTCGGGTACTAAGCCTCCCCAGTTCTAACCTCACTAACGCCAATAATATCCCAGGCAATGCCTGATAATTTCTCAAAGGGCCATGCTAGCTAGCCTCACTCCATAGAGTTCGCGTGTTAACTGTTGCCAGGTTTAGTTTCCAAGGGTGGCCTATCAGGATCTAAAGATTATTAAATCGTCTACTGTGTCGCATGTCTGACCGCCGCCTTGGTTAGGTGCTCCACAGCCACTGGAGACTGAGGACACGGGTAATTGCAAGAATCATGAGGGGGTAGTGGCCAAATACTGCACCAGTGAGGTCGATTCGTGTTCTAGCGAGGGAGTCCCATAGTGGAAGTATAGTGGGTTTTTTCTTTTGTTTGCGGATAGACAAGTATAGCCCCACCGGCTCCCATCATTTTCTGCCAGTGTCAGGCGCCAGCCCAAGCCTGAAAAATGCAGTGTAGTAGGCGAGCATTCAAACGTACGTCCTTCATATTAGAAGCCCGTGTGATTTAGCCGTGCTCTACGCCACCAGTCTTATATATAGATACCTTGTGCGTGGCTTCCAACACTTCACAAACGTACTCTTTTTCTACTTTGACACTTCTAATAGAAACGCATTAAAAACGAAGAATTGGCAGGAATGCTCCGAATGCCACCGGCCTATCGCAATGCCCTAGTCGACTTCTCTTAATGTCCTTAAAATTCAATGTTGAAGGCAAAGTACAGACCTGGACCATCACCCAGCCGTGATTCCACGCTACAGCAGTCATTTACAAGCCATACATTGTAAGAATAAAGAATAAATTGTAGCAGTCCGCTGTTTTATTTGGTGCGTGACTTGTGCGCATGTCTGTCATGTATATTCGCCTGCCGCCTCGAGCCTATACTTGCCGCATGCTTGAAAAGAAGCAAACTTCTGCAACAAAGCCCCGGTAATGACTTACTTGTAGGTGCCTTAATCGTCGTGGTCTCTTTAGGTTCCTGATTTTCTTGAACTTCTGTCCCTTTGATCAGTAGTTCAGGATCATGCCCACCTCTACAAATGAATTTGTTGTAGCACGGATCTCTCAATTTTGGGCACCAAAGCTTTGCACACGAATTTTCTTCGGCTGGAAGTAGAATCTGTCATTGACAAGAGGTCATCTTTCACCCCAAATCTCATGCCAGAAATATACTTCTACCGTGCAATCAACGTCAACGCAGAAGTGGTTGATTGGTAGGCCTCCCGTGAAGTTATGTTATCAGTGTCGAGCAGAAGAAACGTCTCGATCAAGGTCATTGTGGCGGCAAGCCAGCACGCTTCAGGCCATATTGGTTACATTTGTTACCCGTTTGCTATGTACACAAAAAAAAACGTAATGTTTTCTAGTTTCGCGATCCAGGATCAGACCCTGGAATCAGTTGTTTCGGCGCGTTTTCGCCGATCTTTTGGCATTTCCTGCTTTGAATGGCATGGCGATTCCTGCTCGAATGACTCCAGTACCGAAACGGCTGACGAATAATAACGTGCTGACTAGGGCTGGTTGGTAGATCTCTGAAGAAAACGCGTAACAGCGCTGGACAAATGGACGTGTGAGCGTCTCAGCGCTTCGTCTGTCTCAGTCACGTCCCGTAGTGCAGCGCTCTTACTCCTTTTCTTCAGACCGACGCATTGCTGCCGTCCACATGCCGGCATCTCAAGCAGTGAAATCATTCTTTTGCGCACCATACATCGCCCAGCTCCACTTTACCTGCACCCAGAGCGGCCAACCAGACTTCGGATTTGCAACGTCTACTACAGTCAGCAGCTGTCGCCGCAGGGGTGGGAAACGGCACTCTCAGCACACCTAACTACGAACTCTCATTAGGAAGTGTGAAATAGCAGCAGTCACCACAGCCAGAGACCGAGTTAATGATGACATGAAGAAACATTAGAAATTAAATGTGATAAGAAAACAAGAGTGATTGGTGGTTCAGGGTCCGCAGTGCCTGTGTCGCTGAAAAGTTGTGACCATAATTATCGCAGGTGAAACGAATCAATTTTATTTGTAATGCATCATCCAATGTTCATTAAGTTTCTGGCCGCATACGCGGCCTGTTCGCGGACAAGCACCCCTCCACAAACGGTGTGCTTCGACCGCCTTGTCTCTTGCCGCCAGCCTGGACGCAAACTCCTCGAGCGTGTTACTGTTCGTTCTGGCCAGTGCCACTTCTTGCTGCAGGTCCCTCCAGAGACAGTTCAACGTACGGTGACAGTGCTTCATTCGACACGACGTCACGTCCTCTGACCGCTAAGCGGTACGCAGAGCCGCCTGCCTCAGATATTTTACAGATCCATGGTGCCCTTCATGTTGGCAAGGTGGACCCGCCATATACTCTTTTCGCTCCACCTACACAGATATACACCCTCCAATTGTTATATTTTGGACGTAATATATCGACATGTTCTTCATCATTATCGCGCATCATCGTAGTGCCCTCTACGTTATTGTGCATCCCAGCCATGAGGCATCATCAGCGCCACGCGTTTTGCGTGGCTCGAGTCGCGAGCAGCCTACAGAACGCTATCTGGTCGCTGGCTGGGTTAAGTTCCTCAGCTGTTGCTCCACTTTCATTCCCGAATAAAATATTTGGATGATGGCACGCCACAATGGACGCAGTCACGTCATCCTACGCTTTCATTGTTTCTCTAGCGCTTACCAACCTCAATTTCAGCAGAAACCTAGTACGGTTCACAAAAAATAGCCCTAAATTTGTTGCGCTCACGTAAATAGCTGTACCAGTGAATATTCTTCTAAATGCACACTACAGAAATATTTGCAGGAGTACTACGTGCCTGTTATTCAGAAGATATTCCCTTCGTTGACGGTGCAACCTTCTACTTGCGTCCCGCTAAATGCACTGTGAATTAATTGATTGTCTTTGGGACAAAAGGCTTGTAAATCGGCGATCATAAACACTGGTACTACGTTCTTGCCTGCTGTGGGACATTCTGTTTTTCATTCCATTTTGAATTATTCAAGCCTGGTATATCTATCTATCTATCTATCTATCTATCTATCTATCTATCTATCTATCTATCTATCTATCTATCTATCTATCTATCTATCTATCTATCTATCTATCTATCTATCCATCCATCCATCCATCCATCCATCCATCCATCCATCCATCCATCCATCCATCCATCTATCTATCTATCTATCTATCTATCTATCTATCTATCTATCTATCTATCTATCTATCTATCTATCTATCTATCTATCTATCTATCTATCTATCTATCTATCTATCTATCTATCTATCTATCTATTCTGTTTGGCCCACTAGGTAGGTGCTCCTAGTAATGATGCTGTTATGGTCGTTCTATTGTCCGTGCAGATTTGTGATCTTACTTTCGTCAAGCCGTCGTCGTCAAGTCTACCCCCGCTTAGCGACCCAAGCTGTTTAATAGCTTGGAGCACTATGACGCTGTCGCTTCATCATTGTCTTCATTTTAACAGCGTCATCCCACTGTCGTCATGCCATCGTTGTCATACCGCGTTCGTCGTTCCATCGACGTTTATCTTTCTTGGCCATTGCATTGTAATCATACTGACGTCTTCAATTGTGATCATGACGCCCTTGTCATGTCATCGTGAGACAGTCCGCATCGTGCATTTATTGTCTGACCGTCTCTGTCGCGTCACCGTCGTCACTACAACTGTGTCATCCGACTCAGCATCTCATCGTCGTCATACAGGTTTTGTGATACAGCCATCGCCGCCCCGTTGTCATAATACATTCGTCGTCATGCCATTGTCCTCGTGCCGTTGCCATGCCATTGTTTTCACTGCGTTGTCGTCATGTAGTCGTCTTCATGCATGGGTTGTGCCATCATCGAAGCACCATTGCGCTCGTTCTATCATCGTCATTATAACTTCGACACCCGACTGTCGTCGTGCCTTCGTCGTCATACCCTTTTCGTCTTGCCATCGTCGTGACCCTGTAGTTGCATCATCTTCATCCTATCAATAACGTCATGCTATTGTAATGTCGTCGTCATCATACCGTCTTCGTCGATCCCCATCAGCGTCATTCGTTGTTTCTCCTTTAATTGTCCTCATGCCCTCGTTACTCGATCGTGATTATACCGGCGTTCTTATACATCGTCATTGCGTCTTCGTCGCACAGACGCTTGTAACTCATCATTGTGATCATTGTAACTTCCATCCTCATCATTGTAACCGAGTGTCACTCGTCATGTCGTCGTCATACCGTTGTGGTCATTCCATCGTCCTTACTTCAGTATTGTCATCAATTATCGTCATGCCGTCGTTGTCATGCAATCTTCGTCGACTCAATGATATCATTACTTCTTTGTATTAGATCGTAGTCATGCAGTCGTCAATCACTAGTGATTCTGCCACCGTTGTCACGCCAGCGTCATCATTGCGTCGTAGTCACACACTTACTACCATTCATGCGCTATCATATAGTCGACGTCATGCCGTTTTGGTCTTTCCATGGTCATCATTCGCACATCGTCGTTCGCTTGTCATAGTGCCGTCGATAAGCTGTCGTCGCCATGCAGTCCTCACCATCTCATGGTGCTATTGTCGCCGTCACGTTGTCTTCGTTATACAATCGTCATAATTTAGGAATTGACTGCTCATTCTCGTCATGCCATCGTCGTTATGAGGCTACGCCCTACCATATTTATCATTACTTTTTAGGCACTCCGTCCGAACATCGTCAGCGTGATATAGTTGTCGTCATGCCGCCATGCTTACGTATGACCTTGGAAAGCGAGTACCGCAACAAAATGGCCGGGACGATATTGCAGTAGAGGCGTTAAGCAGAAGCACCAAAAATCTCACATTTACCACTGCAAGTGTTAAATGAGAGTAACTTCAGGAATACAATCTCGCTACGTTGCTTGACTGCTATTCGCATTACTGCCGGCAGTCATCATAACTGAGTCCTGTCGTAAATTTTTAAGGTCTTAAGCATGATGTCGCACATTTCATAATGCACAGTCTGTGAACACCTGCAAAAGTGTATGTCACACACACATTGCTGTTTTTTTTTTGAGCTGCAATTGGGTAATTAGCAAAGCCGACTGGGGGGGGGGGGGGGTCGAAATAATAGCTCACCTTCGGGGTCATCTGTAGAGGGAAGTATCCACGGATTCATCTTCGGATTTTTATATGCAGGGCACCATTCCTTATAGCATGTTTGCGAACACCCTGCAATACATTTTTCACTTGGGTATACAAATGCGCTAAGTAGTTATGATGAATCAAGGGTAAACGGCGAAGTAAATGGCAATGTTTTCTCTCGGTATAAAATGAACTAATCTTTAGAAAACAGGCAAAGTATTCAAACGAGAATGCAGAATGGATAGATACCATTTGCAGTGCCACTGAACAGAGGCTGCCACCTTCGAAGACGAGAGCACGCCGCGAGTGAGCCCTTTCTGGCAACCTTTTAAGGCTCAACCAGATGTACGCGTTGCAACGCGTCCACACACGCCGCGCTGACTCGCCGTCGCATGGTGCGCGGCGGAGGAAGAGGGCGCGCACTCAAACGATGCACGAGTTGCCGCGCGTCGCCGCGCGTTTTGTCGCGGCGGCGCAGTGTTGATAGGTACCTGTGTTCAAGGCAGCCCACCCTTCGCTTAACGGTCACGTTAAGCAATGTGCTAAAGATGACAATAAAACGCAATAAGCTTTACCTTAAAATTTGCTTCTATATATTAAAGAAAGATCGATATTGCAGGACTCCTAGTGGTTCAGTCAGCTCAACTGCGACTGAATACCCAGTATTGAGAGCCGAGTGAAACCTGCAGCAGCGTTGGCATAGCATCACTCGCGTGCTCTGTGCGTTATGCGTGCTGCACGCGGTGTCATATCCTGAACTTCAGCCATGAATATTTCGTCAATAATGCGCCCGTTACGGCTGAAGACTTCAGCGGCTGCCATCGCAAAATACCAAAACCCGCGTGGAACCCCGATCACAACGAGCGCAGCTTGCCCGAGCTTGCCTGCACGCTGCGCGAAGGATCGCTCCGGAGGTCACGTTAGTTGGCCGTGGTCACGTGAGGCGTGTGGGACGGGTGACGCGAGCGGCAGTTTCCGGCGCGAGCGCAAAAAACCTAGCAGTGCAAGGTCTCCACGCCACCGCGCGTCGACAAACGATGCAGCCTCCGCGCATGACGCCGTACGCGCTCAGACGTGGTGCGGCGCGTGCGGCCGCGTACGTCTGGTTGGGGCTTTAGAGCGCAGCTCTTAGCCGCCCGCTCCTGCGGCGATTGTCAGCGTGCATCGGCGCCCTACCCTGGCTAACCGAGCAAACGAGCACATCGAAAGATCGAAGCGCACGCTGAGCGCAGCGAGAGATGAAAGAAGAGAGTGCGAGGAATGAAGGGGATGAGATGGCTACAGTTAAAGCTTCAGGCGCAAAGCGGTGGAGGAGAGTATGGTGAGAGGTTGAGGAGGAAAGCAGAATGCCGCGCCGAGTTACGAGATAGCGCCGTAGTATTTGCAATCTAAGTGTACGCGCGACGCGAATTGTGTAGTACTTTCTGGAAGCCACGCGGGCACCAGCGATCACACTGGAACCTTCGGCGAGTCACGTATAAATGCCGACCAGCTTGACCCACTGATTAGATTTCCGACGATTGCCGGCTTTGTTCACCGCTATAGTTGTGCTTGTGTGTTGCATGCTTTGCGACACTTCTCTCGATTTGCGCCGTGCCGTGCGAGACTAAAACCTCTCGATCTCCAAAAGTAGCGCCAACCACTTCCCACCTCTTCCGCTCCACTCCCGCGCTCAGCGCGGCCTCGACAGTGGCGCCGCCTATGCTGGCCCTGCCGTAGCAGGCGACGGCTAACGCGCTACCGAAGAAAATCCGCGGTAAAATTAGTTCGAGCCCTGCGGAGCAGTTTTTGAGGTGAGATCTTGCTTCGCAGGTCGGTAACTGGCCTTAATAATGTCGTGTTGTAATTGCGCTAGAAAATAGAGAAAAGGACCGTTATTTAAGGCGTAAACCGCCGCGCACGCTCAGAGTTCGTGTTGCTGAAACATGCCGCATGCACACGATGTGTTCAAAGACGCGCGTAATTATGTCAGTTTAGGGTTTTGCATGCTTAAAAGTATGTTTACCTGGTTTCGTAGGTTCATTTACGTACATCAAGGATACTTTTTTTCGGTCGGCGCGCGAGAGATTCCAACTGTCAGGGGCCAGCAATGCCTAGCAACAGGGCCGCTTCTGCTCCGCGCCTTTTACAGATGTGTGTAGCTCATGCACGCGTTGTGGCAGCCGTGGGAAACATTTTCATACGTAGGCAGCATTGATAATTTGAAAAACGTACCAGCACATGAAATAGTGTTTTTATTTATTTATTACAGCGCAAGTGGTTATAATTTGATAGCTGTAACTACATTCCGAGGAAATATCTCTTGGGGGCACAAACACGTGACGCGCATTATCAGCTGCGGTGTGTGCATGTGTTGTGAACTGTTTTGCGTATATCGGTTTTAATTCAACGAAGACAACTGGTGTCTCTGTGTTACCAGGACGAAATGGTAAATCTGCTCAATATTTGATCGCTTGGTGTAGGGACTAAAAAATAAAAAATAAGAGCGCATGCTTGTGTACGGTTAACCTAAGGCAACAACGACACATTTAAGCGAAAGGCATTATCAAATATTTGTGATACACCGGCATCGTTCTCACGCATTTCAAGTATCGTAGGCTTTAAATCACTATGTGTCAACGCTAGCCTTCCTGCATGAGGGCGATGGCGCTGGTCGCACAGCGATCACTGCGGTTGGTGAACCAGCATGATACATATATAAGCTATGTGCTTCGGCATTTTTCGCCCTGTAAAGCCATAGTATATGAGCGAGATTGCATGAAAAGAATCCCATGGCTATTTTTGAGGACAAGATTTCCGTATTACGTGAGTGCGTCGTAGAGAGCGCAACGAACACAACCGAAAAAAAATATCGGTTATCATCAACTTCCTCGAAAAAGAGAGAGAAAACGGGCTGACGCGGCAATACGACCTCACATTGTCACGCCGAACATGTTCATAGACCTGTAAACATCGATGCCGTATGCTTGGACCATGCGCAATATAGAACAAAGAAATCTCTATTCCAGCACCTACCACTGCTTAGGATGCTCGCGCAGTTCATGAACGGTCAAATCGCTGGAAAAGCTTCATTTACACTGTAAGGTATGCTGTTATTACTAACCAAAACACTTTTATTCATGGGTGGAAACCTCATCCACCGAACCAAGTAGTCACGCAATGTAATCTGCGGCTAACAGTTTCAACGGTTGTCAAAGTATAACAACACAGCATCCCATCCTAGCAGAACGATGCCCACGCTGTTACGATAGTCACGTATGTTTCACTGCTTCTAAAGCGCCGCTTAGAACTAGAGGATAATGCTGCAATAAGGTCACATTAGTGAATGGAGCATTCAGAAATACACAATTGATCTCCGAGGCTGAGTGCAGGCGCGATGCGAGCGCGCATATTGCGTGCTCACATCGAGCGGCGTGCTCCGTCAACCTCAACACCAGCAGAAAGTCAGGCCATACCGACTTAAACCAATACAATACATCTCACTGAACAGTTTTTCACGCCATACCAAATAGACTGCACGAGCGATCAAACAAAGGCCAGAAACTACCGCCGAGCGTATACCTGCCATGCAAGACGGAACGCTCGTCCAAGCCAGCATGCCGACTGCCCACAGATGGCGTCATTGCGTAGGAATATGGTGGCGCCCTTGAAAAAACGATGTATAGCACGGAGGAAGGAAACTAAGGAGAGACCCTGACGTCACTCTTTGTGAAGCAAAAGTGAAGCCGGAATTTCGCGTTGCTCATGGCGATGCTCCGCCTTTTGGGCCACCCTCCTCTCTTGTTTACATCTTTCGCGAAACCACGCCGCGCTGCGCGTGGTGTCGCGCGCGGAGCGCGCGCGCTCGCTCAACATCTGGCAGAGCACGGTGCAGGTAACACAGCGCAACAAGACACGGTGACTAACGCAAACCCGCCCACTCAGCGCCTTTGCCACGGCCCGAAACCTACCAGAGCAACACGTGTGAGCGCTCAAAACCATAACGCCGCCATTGTGGCCCAAAAGGCGTGGCCACACAACAAAAAAAATAAATAAAAAAGCAGCAAAAAAATGAGAACCTACTACGTCATTTCCGCCACACTTTTCTTCTAGCGCGCGGAGGGGGTAGGGCACGGAGGAAGGAAACTAAGGAGAGGCCCTGACGTCACTCTTCGTGAAGCAAAAGTGAAGCCGGAATTTGGCGTTGCTCATGGCGATGCTCCGCCTTTTGGGCCAACCTCCTCTCTTGTTTACGTCTTTCGCGAAACCACGCCGCGCTGCGCGTGGTGTCGCGCGCGCGCTCGCGCAACATCTGGCAGAGCACGGTGCAAGTAACACAGCGCAACAAGACACGGTGACTAACGCAAACCCGCCCACTCAGCGCCTTTGCCACGGCCCGAAACCTACCAGAGCAACACGTGTGAGCGCTCAAAACCATAACAACGCCGCCATGGACAAGAACGGCACCGAGAGCGGCGCTGCTGCGCCGGCGTTGAGAGCGCCGCATGCGAAGCAAAATTCTTTTAG
Source organism: Dermacentor andersoni (assembly GCF_023375885.2). Lineage (NCBI taxonomy): Eukaryota > Metazoa > Arthropoda > Arachnida > Ixodida > Ixodidae > Dermacentor > Dermacentor andersoni. Next base: position 134,631,358 of record NC_092816.1, read on the forward strand.
CGGGTGGTACCCCTCTCCCATCTCTCGTTCGCACCGCCTTGATTGCCTCCTGCACTGCGCGTGTTTGGGCACGTTTCGTGCCGCGCGCGGTGTGTGCCTACGGGTGTGCGCGTGGACATTTCATTCGAAGGGCGATGTACAGTCTGTTTCACATTTAGGGGGAAACTCGGAGCACATTGCATCGCGGTGCGGCGAGCGCTTGAGTCAGGCGGAGGCAGCAGCTCGCGCAGGTGCTCGAGGGGCGGGATCTTGAACGGCGTCGTCTGCTGCGGCGGCGCGCGCTGGCCGCACTGTCGGGGAACCGTCTACTGTCAGTTGCAGGGCGCCCATCTCATCGTTACTGCGTGAAATGAGCCGGTATTCTTTACTAAGCGTTGTGCGACGCCCACTGATACGCCTGGAAGGTAAGTTCATCGCTGCAGGGCAGTCATAGACGACGTACTGATTCCATACATTCTTGACGGCCCGTTTCTGGAAGGCGACTATACATTCTAACGCGATAGGTCGCCGATCCACACTGCTCGCGTTGTGCAACAACTGCTGGAAGAGCGCGCAGTCACTCTCTTGGAGTGGTCGCCTCAATCCCCGGGCGCCAACATCATTTAAAATGTCTGGGGCCCGTTGAATGTATCGCTGCCGCACCATCCCCTCTATCAGTCGCCCGAAGATAGGCTTCGATCCACCATCGTCAGCGACTGAGACGTGCTGCGAATGAACACATCCCTGATCAAGTCATTCTACACTTCACTGCCTTCAGGATGAGCGCTGTCATCGCTGCCGCTGGGGACATGACGAGATACTAACCGAAGTTCCGAGCGTGACGTGTCCAATTCCCCGCCGGCGGGCAGGGTCTCTCTGGTGTAGTGATTGATTGTCTAGAAAAATCACTTCCAGCTCATTGTCTTAACCTAAAACATTCCTTTAATCGTACCCGTTTGTTTCATCGTGTTCGACCCCCATAGTAATCATTGTTGAGTGCTTTGTTTTCCTTTCGAGTCAAACAAAGACTGAGCACTTTGCACGCACATCTTGGTGCGTCTTGTCGCTGCTTATTACGGTAGCACACACAGTGAACAAATATACGTGCACGCGCTCAGTACCCCACCCTTTCGAAAGAAAAAACGAAGCATGCTGTTAAAAGAAGTTTGTGGAACTCCATTATCGCTAATGAAGGCTCAGAGTTTGGCGCCGCACAACGTTTAGTAAAGAATATCAGCTCAGCTCCCGCAGTGCCGATGAAATCGGTACTCTGCCCCTGACAGAGCACGCTTCCCGACAATGCGGCCAGCGCGCGCCGCCGTTGCAAGACGACGCAGATTACGACTCCGCCCCTCGAGCGTCTGCGCCTGCTCGAGCTGCTGCCGCCGCACGACTCCATTGCTTACCGCATCGCAATGCAATACGTTCCGAGTTTTCCCCTAAGTGTGAAACAGACTGTACACGCTTCTATTTGCCTTTAAGAAGATCGGTACGCTTGACGATTATTTTTATGGCTGCAATGCGGCGAAAGGGCAGCGTCTGCTTAACCATGTAAGTGACGCTGAGCAGGTAATTGGAAACGACATCGTATGTGCCGCCGGAAAAATCGTCAGCACATACGATGCGGCACATGCATACGGCACATACGAGCTAAAGTCATTTTTGCAGTTTCTCACAATATGTTTGCTACAAATCCGTGTTGTCTCTGATGGCGACAACGGATTTCCATCGACACTGTGCGGAAATAAACAAAATATATCGCTGCATAGCACAAGTACGACATGCGCACACAACTTCAACTACTACGTCCCCTACAATATGGAATAGAGGCAGCAATGTAGACAGCTTCGCCATTTTTTAACAGTGCTCAAGAGGCGGAAGTTGAAAGTATTAGTAATCATTCCCGCTTCAGCAATGCCGGCGCGACCAAGACGCGGGCGTGTATCGTCCAGTAACTCGATCGATCGGTGCAGTGGTGAAGCGGGAATGAACTCCGGTCATGTTCAATGCATCGTGCGCATATTCAATTGCTCGGCACGCGTGAACTTCGGCCACTGCTAGCGCACACAACTAAAGTGGTTTCCATTCTTGGGCAGCGCACACACAAACGAAACACGAGAAAGAAGACAGGATACAGCGCTCGTCGAACAACTGAAAATTTTTATATGAATAAAAGGATTATGTACCGAGTAATTCTTAAATTCATGTGGGTTACATATAAAAACCGTCATACACTTAGGAGTGATCAATGGACGAGCACGCTTCGTTTGCCAGTTGTTTACTTCGCTCGGCGCACCGCAGTAATCCATGTCTGTCGTCTGCTTTTTTCGTACCATTTTCTTGTGAATCGGCAGAATTTCACTGGTGGCATCAACCCTTTCATGTTTACATTGCTGTCGTGACAGTTAACAACACAATAATAATTTCCGATCATCCGAAGAGGCGCCGTCGCAAACAAGAGACGTTTCGCCCGCAGCGCGAACTGAACGCGGGCGCGATTGTGAAGGGAAGCGGCGGCGGAAACCTACCCCCGTTGGAGGTGAAATCGTTCCGCCAGGGGAGAAACGAGCGCTGGCGTCTAGGATGAAACTTGGCGTGCGGTCGTCCATTGTGGCCCAAAAGGCATGGCCATACAACAAAAAAAAATAAAAAAGCAGCAAAAAAAATGAGAACCTACTACGTCATTTCCGCCACACTTTTCTCCTAGCGCGCGGAGGGGGTAGGGCCTCTCCTTAGTTTCCTTCCTCCGTGGGGTAGGGCCTCTCCTTAGTTTCCTTCCTCCGTGATGTATAGGCATCATGCGAGTTACAGCCTTCCCCCCTCATCACCATGGTTCCTCTCGGCCACTCGCTTGCAAGAGAGCACGCGCCCTTTTCCTCGCCTTTGCGCGAAGAACAAGTCAGCGAGTTACCGAGCGGCAGTGCGCTGCTCCTTCCTTCCGTCCCCTCCCCACCACTCGCTAAGGCAAGATGTCGCGCACAACACACCCGCCCGCCTCCCGCACTTCGCAACTCGGCTGCTCAAGAGTACACGCCCTCTCCTTCGGCGCGTTTCCTTCTCGCCCTCTCCCTCGGCGCCTTCTCTCCTCCAAGACCCACCACCGCCGTACCAACGACCTTCCACGAACACGGCCGAAAGAGCCATAAAAAGTTATTCCCCTTAAAATACAGCACTTTTACAACGCTTATCTATGTGTGAAGAGGATGCTTTCTGTAGCCCTCAAGCACAATATTTATACATAACCGTACATTCCTACGAGACACAATGCTAGTCTAATTGGTTGTTGTCCAATATTTCTTAGTGAAAATTTAAAATAGCTCTCTAGGGGGTGTTTCTTGAACCGCAAATAGGACGATCAAAATAAATGAAAATATCAATACGGAAGAATAATATTCACTTTGCCGTTCGCCCAGCTGATGAAAATCTATACCATTATTTTATAGCTTGAACAGCAGAGGGAAAGCCGGTGAGTTAGCTTACCTTGGGCATATGATGAAGGAAACGACATCATGAAATAAACAGCAGCCAACGTCAAGTGCATGGTTGGCTCTTGATACGTGAGTACTATATGCCAAAAACCACGTGGCACAACGTTTTCCTGCATATAAAGAACAAGTGTATAAGCAAAATATAAGCTACTATATTGAGCTTATGGACTATACAGATTATATTTACCTAAATATTACCAATAAGTTAAACAATGCTATAACCTGTGGGCGTTTCAGTACGAGCAGAACAAACATTACCGTCAGCTGCGTAAAAAATTGTAAATACGACTAATAAAAATCGGGTCCCTCAGTTTCTATCTCTCTCTCTCTCTCAATATATATATATATATATATATATCACCAGGAAGTCGAAACCTTCTATGACGATGTGCGATCGGCAATGGGTAAAGTCAAAACAAAATACACTATACTGATGGGCGACTTCAATGCCAGGGTAGGCAAGAAGCAGGCTGGAGACAAGTCAGTGGGGTTATATGGCAAAGGCTCTAGGAATTGCAGGGGAGAGTTACTAGCAGAATTTGCAGAACAGAATAATATGCGGATAATGAATACCTTCTTCCGCAAGCGAGATAAACGAAAGTGGACGTGGAGGAGCCCGAATGGCGACACTAGAAATGAAATAGACTATATACGCTGCGCTAACCCTGGCATCATACAAGATGTGGACGTGCTCGACAAGGTGCGCTGCAGTGACCATAGGATGGTAATAACTCGAATTAGCCTAGACTTACGGAGGGAACGGAACAAACTGGTACATAAGAAACCGATCAATGAGTTAGCGGTAAGAGGGAAAATAGAGGAATTCCGGATCAAGCTACAAAACAGGTATTCGGCCTTAGCTCAAGAAGAGGGCCTTAGTGTTGAAGATATCAACGACAATCTTATGGGCATCATTAAGGAATGTGCTAGAAGTCGGTGGTAACTCCGTTAGACAGGATGCCAGTAAGCAATCGCAGGAGATGAAAGATCTGATCAAGAAACGCCAATGTACGAAAGCCTCTAACCCTACAGCTAGAATAGAACTGGCAGAACTTTCCAAGTTAATAAACAAGCGTAAGACAGCTGACATAAGGAAGTATAGTATGGATAGAATTGAACATGCTCTCAGGAACGGAGGAAGCCTCAATGCAGTGAAGAAACTAGGAATAGGCGAGAATCAGATGTATGCGTTAGGAGTCAAGGACGGCTATGTCATTACTAATATGGATGAGATCGTTCGAGTGACTGAGCAGTTTTATAGAGATTTATACTGTACCAGTAGCACCCACGACGATAATGGAAGATAGAATAGTCTAGAGGAATTTGAAATCCCACAAGTAACGCCGGAAGAAGTAAAGAAAGCCTTGGGAGCTATGCAAAGGGGAAAGGCAGCTGGGGAGGATCAGGTAAGAGTAGATTTGTTGAAGGATTGTGGGCAGATTGTTCTAGAAGAACTGGCCACCCTGTATACCCAATGCTTCATGACTTCGAGCGTACCGGAATCTTGGAAGAACGCTGACATCATCCTAATCCATAATAAAGGGGACGCCAAGGACTTGAAAAATTATAGAACGATCAGCTTACAGTCCGTTGCCTACAAAGTATTTACTAAGGTAATTGCAAATAGAATCAGGAACGTCTTATACTTCCGTCAACAAAAGGGCCAGGCAAGATTCCGTGAAGGCTACTCAACAATAGAACATATTCACAGTATCAATCAGGTGATAGAGTAATTTGCTTAAGATAACTAACCCTTATATATAGCTTTCATTGATTACGAGAAAGCGTTTGATTCAGTGGAAACCTCAGCAGTCATGGAGGCATTACGGAATCAGGGGTAGACGAGCCATATGTAAAAATACTGAAAGATATCTATAGCGGCTCCACAGCCACCGAAGTCCTCCATAAAGAAAGCAGCAAAATCCCAATAAAGAAAGGCGTCAGGCAGGGAGATACGAGCTCTCCAATGCTATTCATAGCATGTTTACAGGGGGTATTCAGAGACCTGGATTGGGAAGAATTGGGGATAAGAGTCCATGGAGAATACCTTAGTAACTTCCGATTCGCTGATGATATTGCCTTGCTTGGTAACTCAGGGGACCATCTGCAATGCATGCTCACTGACCTGGATAGGCAAAGCAGAAGGGTCGGTCTAAAAATTAATCTGCAAAAAGCTAAAGTAGCGTTTAACACTCGGAAGAGAACAGCAGTTTACGATAGGTAGCGAGGCACTGGAAGTGGTAAGGGAATACATCTACTTGGAATAGGTATTGTCTGCGGATCCGTATCATGAGACTGAAATAATCAGAAGAATAAGGATGGGCTGGGGTGCGTTTGGCAGGCATTCTCAGATCATGAACAGCAGGTTGCCATTATTACTCAAGAGAAAAGCGTGTAAAAGCGTATACCACTACTCACGTACGGGGCAGAAACCTGGAGGCTTACGAAAAGGGTTCTACTTAAATTGTGGGACGACACAACGAGCTATGGAAAGAAGAATGATGGGTGTAACGTTAAGGGATAAGAATAGAGCAGATTGGGTTCGGGAACAAACGCGAGTTAATGACATCTTAGTTGAAATCAAGAAAGAAAAATAGGCACGGGCACGACATGTAAAGAGGAGGGAAGATAACCGATGGTCATTAAGGGTTACGGACTGGATTCCAAGGGAAGGGAAGCGTAGCAGGGGGCGGCAGAAAGTTAGGTGGGCGGATGAGATTAAGAAGTGTGCAGGGACAACATGGCCACAATTCGTACATGACCGGGAAGTTGGAGAAGTATGGGTGAGGCCTTTGCCCTGCAGCGGGCGTAACCAGGCTGATGATGATGATGATGATGATATTGCTACGGAACAGCCGCCACAGTGTGGCTGCACTGAGGAGAAAGAAGACGACGTGGCCTCCGCTTGATATAGCGTCGCCATTTTGGCCTTCCGTTAGCTTCCCTGTAAATAACTTGTATATAGCATTGGGCTCCAGCTACACGTAACATTAATTTGGTGGAGGTGGACGTTCCCCGTATCCGTCATGGAGCTTCGCAGCGGTCGCAACGGTGACAGCGCAACTTCGACTCCTGCTGGCGGCACTTCATCTACGCAACCGTCTCCGCCTGCAGCCCCTCCCTACGCCACCATTTCCAACCCTCGGTATCCTGGTGTTTTCAACGGAGTCGGCAGTCCTGATGCTGCGACTGGCTCCGCTTATACGAACGTGTCAGCACCAGTCGCAGGTGGGATCCGACTATTAGGCTTGCGAACGTTCTTTTCTACCTCGACGGAGCTCCACTTGCATGGTTCCAGACTCACGAAGAGGAGATATCGAGCTGGGATCTCTTCAAAGAGAAGCTCCGCGACTTATTTGGCAATCCTTTCGGTCGCCAAATCAATGCCAAGAAAGCCCTTGCCACACGTGTACAGATGTCGACCGAGTCCTACGTGTCGTACATTCTCGACGTCTTGGCCCTTTGTGTCAAGGCTGACCCTATCATGTCTGAGGATGATAAGGTTACTCACGTCCTCAAAGGCATTGCTGACGACGCCTTCAATTTAGTGGTGTTTGCGAACGTTACCAGCATCGATACGATCCTCAAGGAGTGCCGCCGTCTTAAGCATGCTAAAAGCCTCCGGGTATCCCAGCACATCGCGCGACTTCCCAACACAGCTGCTACGTCATCCTGTGACGTCCTCTTCCACCAGCCGTCGCGATGTGACAACTTGACCCGCATCATTCTTTGTGAGGTCGCAGTGGAACAACCGGCGGCCCCTTCATTCCCATCACCTGATCATTCTCCGGTGACAATCTTCTTGAGTCAAGAGTTGTCCAACGTCGACCTGCAATCCATTCGCTTCATAGGCTCAGAACCTCTTTCTCCACGCATGTCCCCACCGCACTCTTCTTACTCCTCTTATGGACAGCGCAACCCCTCCGAATGGCGAACCGTGGACGACAAGCCGATCTGTTTTAATTGCCGACGCATAGGACATGTCGCTCGCCACTGCCGCAGCCACTGGACTTCTCCGATGCAATATTCTCCTGATTACCACCCTCGCCCCGCTAGCGCGTCCTTTTCCTTCTCCCCTTCTATGCCCACTCCATCATCTGACCCTGCGACGCCTTTGACACGACCCCGCTACTCCCGCTCACCTTCTCCCTCCCGTCGTCAATCTCGTTCGCCCCGTCACGCCGTGCTCCTCCGACCTACTCGCCGCACCCTCGACCGGAAAGCTAGACAGTGCAGCGTCTGGAGGTGAAGCTGCAATGTCGAAATTGGCACGAAATCCTCGCTTCACCTTACGCACGAGCAACAATCTTTTGGACGATCTCGTCGACAATGTTCCTGTGTGCGCGTTGATTGACACCGGGGTGCATGTGTCCATTATGAGTGCTGCTCTTCGCCGTCGGCTCAAGAAAGTTCTAACGCCCACCCCGAACCGAGTTGTAGAAGTCGCCGACGGAGGGACTGTCGCTATTGTTGGCATGTGCTCTGCCCGACTGGCCATTGCTGAGAGACACACCGTCGTTCTCATCACCGTCACCGAGCATTGCCCTCACGAACTCATTCCCGGTCTGGATTTCCTTGCCAATCATTCTGCCCTCATTGACTGTTCGGCCGGCTGACTTCGCCTTGACTTGCCTCTTCTTGCCGACCATGTGGACCCGCCTCCAAGGCGTTTGAGCTGCATGGATTTTATTCGCCTAGCGCCTCAATCTGTGACACACGTCGACTTATTGTCCTTACCAGCTGTACCTAATGGTAATTACGTGGTCGCACCAATTCCTGCAGTTATACTTACACATGATGTAAACGTGCCGCACACTGTGCTGAGAGAGAGAGAGAGAGAAATATTTATTCGAACCATCGAGGTGGTTGAGTTTGAGGTCGAGTGGGTGGTGTCCTCATACCACGACTCCACTGGCCATGGCTGCTCGACGTACTTGCTGGACGAGAGCTTCTTGTCCCGCCAGGGTATCGCCGGTCAGCTGTACCTCCCACCGCTCAAATGACGTGCTAGGCGTCTTTAAGTGTTGAGGTTTGCCCCCGCACCCCCCCGAGATGTGAAAGAGTGTAGGGCGTGTGTCGCCGCACCAGGGGCAGATGCCGCGATATGTATGTGCTGACAATTACTGGTAACCGCACCTGCCTTCGCGTTGTCGATTTCGCGCTAACCACGCAAGTTCTGCCTCAGGAGATTTCATTGGCTATAATTAGCGCTTTGCAGGATGATGAGATCGAGCCATTCTCAGTGGAAGATCGTCGCATCTCAGCCCATACCGTGACATCATCGCACGGTACTGACGTCGACATTGAGAAGATAGTTTCCTCTGACCTTACACCTGTTCAAGCTGATCCTCTTTGCCGCGTTCTTGAAGGCTATCGCGACATTTTTGAGTTTGACAATCGACTCTTAGGTCAAACGTCCGTTGTGACCCATCGCATAAACACTGGCGATGCGAACCCTATTCACCGACGTCCATATCGTGTTTCTACGTCCGAACGAGGTGTTATCCAACAGGAAGTCAAAAAGATGCTTGCGAAGGACATTATCGAGCTTTCCTGAAGTCCCTGGGCTTCTCTCGTCGTACTTGTCAAAAAGAAGGATGGCATGTGGCGTTCTTGTGTACATTATCGCCACCTGAACAAAATCACAAAAAAGGACGTGTACCCTTTGCCACGTATTGATGATGCTCTAGACGGCCTGTACGGTGCCCACCTATTTCTCTTCTATCAACTTACGGTCCGGCTACTGGCAGATATCCGTTGACGACATGGACCGAGAGAAGACCGCATTTATTACCCCTGACGGCCTTTATCATTTCAAGGTGATGCCTTTGCGTCTCTGTAATGCGCCCGCCACATTCGAACGAATGATGGACTCTTTGCTTCAGGCGTTCAAGTGGTCCACCTGTTTGTGCTATCTGGACGACGTCAGCGTTTATTCGCCCACTTTTGACACGCATCTAGACCGTCTTTCAGCGATTATTGACGTGGTCCGCCGCGCCGGTCTCCAGTTGAACTCGTCAAAATGTCACTTCGCTCGCCGTCAAATCACCGTCCTTGGACACCTCGTGGACGCCAGAGGCGTGCGACCTGAACCGGACAAAATTCGCGCCGTTACGAACTTTCCTGTTCCGAAGTCTACCAAGGACATTCGTAGTTTCGTAGCGCTTTGTGAAGGATTTGGAACCATCCCACGTCCCCTTACCGACCTCTTGAAGAAAGACGCCCTATTTTCTTGGGGACCTGACCATGCCGCATTTTTTTCGCAGCTCAGTACTCTCCTTACCACGCCTCCAATTCTGGCCCACTTTGAGCCGTCTGCCTCAACGGAAGTTCGAACTGATGCCACTGGTCACGGCATAGGAGCGGTGTTAGCACAACGCCAGCGAGGACACGATCGCGTTATAGCCTATGCCAGCCGACTTGTATCACCCGCCGAGCGCAATTATTCAGTGACAGAGCGCGAGTACCACGCTCTTGTGTGGGCTGTTGCGAAGTGTCGTCCATACTTCTACGGACGCCCCTTCTGTGTCATCACTGATCACCACACGCTCTGCTGGCTATCCTCGCTCAAGGACCCCACGGGACGACTCGCTCGCTGGGCGTTACGCCTGCAAGCATATACCTTCTCCGTGGTATATAAGACGGGACGCTTGCACCAGGATGCCGATTGTTTGTCCCGCTACCCCGTCGACGAACCGGCTGATGCGGACGCCGTCGCTTGCGTTTTGTTTGTGTGCCAGTTGCTTGAAATCGGCAATGAGCAACGCCGCGATCTTTCATTACGAGCCCTCATCGACCATCTGGAGTCAACGCCTGGCGACGCCTCTCTCCGGATGTTTCTCCTTAAGGAGGGGACATTATACCGCCGCAATATCGATCCACACGGCCTTGACCTTCTGCTCGTAATTCCATCACACCTGCGTTCGACTGTCCTCCAACAACTGCCGTCAATTTTTTTGGCCGGGTCTCGCCCGCTCCGTGCGGCGCTACGTTGCCGCTTGTGAGCCCTGTCAGCGCCGGAAAAAGCGCTCCACACCTCCAGCTGGATTTCTCCAGCCGATCGACATCCCACCGAAACCATTTTTCCGTGTTGGTCTAAACCTTCTTGGACCGTTTCCTCTCTCGTGCTCCGGAAATAAATGGGTCGCCGTCGCTATTGATTATGCTACGCGGTACGCAATCACCAGAGCCCTCCCGACAAGTTGTGCTACTGACGTTGCTGACTTTCTGCTCTATGACATCATTTTAGTGCACGGTGCTCCGCGCCAATTACTCACTGACCGTGGCCGCAGCTTTCTGTCGGCAGTGATCGAGGACATCCTCCTCTCCTGCTCGACAAAGCACAAGTTCAACACGTTCTACCAACCACAGAGCAACGGCCTCACGGAGCTCCTCAACCGGACCATCACAGACATGCTCTCGAAGTACGTTGCGACCGACCACCACGACTGGGATCTTCACTTACCGTATGTGACGTTCGCGTATAATTCATCGCGTCATGACACCGTCGCCTATTAACCATTCTATCTCCTATATGGCCAAAAACCCGCGTTGCCCTTAGACAATTTGTTGGCCTCGGCCACACGTTCAGCCACAGAATACGCCCGCGACGCGATCGCACGCGCCGACCACGCGCGCCAGCTCGCCCGCATCCGTCTCGAGGCCTCACAGGAGCATTAGAGACGCCTCTATGATTGCCACCATCGCGACGTGCACTTTATTCCGGGTTCTCTGGTGCCTCTGTGGTCACCCATTCGACCTGTGGTCTTTTCCGAAAAGCTGCTGTCGCGCTACACTGGCCCATACGGTGTGGTGCGACAAGTGACCGATGCCACGTATGAACTCATCCCCGCCAACCACTCAGCGTCATCGTCGGCTGCAAGTGACATCGTTCACGTGGCGAGACTAAAGCCATACCACACTACTTTCACCCCGGATGTGTAGATTAAGCACCGGGACGGTGCTTCTACTGCCGGGGGTGATGCTACGGAACCGCCGCCACAGTGTGGCTGCACTGAGGAGAAAGAAGACGACGTGGCCACCGCTAGATATAGCGTCGCCATTTTGGCCTTACGTTAGCGTCCCTGGAAATAAATTGCATATAGCTTTGGGCTCCAGCTACACGTATATATATATATATATATATATATATATATATATATATATATATATATATATATATATATATATATATATATATATATATATATATATACATTGCGAGACAGCTGTTAAGCCTCGGTGGTTTATTTAGCAGGTGGCGCGCTGCAGGCGATGACGCTGCCCGTGTTGATGAACATATCCAGATAAAGAAGATGAAGGGATAATATAATGCGCACATAATTTCCCCCGCACAAGGAAGCGGCCAAACTGGCCGCTGTTTATGGCTGGAAACGCCGTATGACAGGCTTCAAGCGCGAAACATGGACAATCTCTGTGGCATAGTAGCGGCCGTCCAAAGGCGGAACAACTGGAGTGACACGATAGTTGACAGGCGAAGTCTGTTTCCGAACAATGTAGGCCCGATAAAACGGGACTGAAATTTCTCGCAGAAGCCAGGAGCGTGAACTGGGGTCTCCAGTAACACTTCGTCTCCAGGGTGGAAGGAAACGACACGGTATCATAGCGAGTTTTGCGGTCTTGTTGGCGTTGAGGCGAGCACGTTGGCAACACCGGGCAATGCACGAAATGAACTGCTCACACATTGATGTGGACGAGGGCACGGGGACCCCGAAGAAAGAAATGTCGCGGATAGTGATCGGTTGACGACCATGCACAAGGAAAAAGGGCAATTACCCCGTAGGGCGTTGGACGGCCTTGTTGTATGCGGAAGTGACGAATGAAAGAATGACATCGCAATTGGTGTGGTTAGGGTTGATGTACATTGATATCATGTCGGACAGCGCGCGATGAATGCGCTCTGTGAGACCTTTAGTTTGCGGGTCATTAGTTTGCGGGACCATTAGTATGCACGGAGAATATCGTCGAGAAGTTTAGACAGAAAGTTCGTGCCGCAGTCACTCAAATAGGTACGTGGGGCTCCGTGCCGTAATATGATGGCTTCCAAGAAAAAGGCTGCAACGTCCTCCACATACCCCGAAGATAGTGCGGCTGTTTCAGCTTACCGCATCAAGTGGTTTACAGCTGTGACGATCCATCGTTTACCGCCAGTGGTTAAGGGTAGCGCTCCATAGAGGTCGATACCAACGACTGCGAAAGGAGCTTCAGGACACGGAAGAGGTTGGAGCAGTCCAGCGCGAGGTGAGGTCAGCCGTTTGCGGTGTTGGTAGAGCAAAAAGGAAGCCACGTATTTCGTTACGCTGGTTGCAAGTCCAGGCCAAGAGAAGCGGCTGCGAAGTCGCTCATAGATTTTATGGAAACCGGCTGTGGGATCGTCATGAAAGGCCTCCAGTATTTGGGCCCGAAGTGATCGGGGAACGACAGGAACCCAACGGTGTCCTTCGCGATGAAACACGTACATGCCATGGTATAACATCGAATTTTCCATCTTGAAGTTCTTCAACTGCCGACGGAGCCGAGCGTGGGTATGCGAAATGATCCCGAATACGTTCCATATCAGAGTGGAAGTAGAAGTCATTACGTTGGCAAGAGGCAAACGTACGAGAATGGCTGGATGGGAGCCGGTCGAGAGCTGCGAGCGAAGCGAATGCAGACGACGCGCGCTGTGGTTTCCTCACAGAAGGGGGTAAGCAAGCAGCGTTTGAAGACGGTGGTAGGGGACAACGAGAGAGAGCATCGTCAACCTGGTGTTTCTTTCCAGACTTGTAGGTAACCTCAAAGTCATATTATTCAAAACGAAGTATCCAAGGGCCGAGACGCCCTGTTAAATTCGTTAGCGCCGCTAACGAGCACAAGGCGTGGTGATCAGTAACGACCGTAAAGGGGCGGCCGTGCCGGTAAGGTCGTAATTTTAGGACGGAATAAACAACGGCGAGACACTCTTTCTCGGTAATCGTATAATTTTGCTCTGCAGCTGTTAGCGTGTAACTTGCGTATGCAACCACATGTTCTTCGGAATTTTGCTAACGTTGTGGAAGAACCGCGCCGATACCGTGGCCGTTGGCGTCAGTATGTAGAAGAGTGGGTGCGGTGTTGTTGAAATGACAAAGCACAGGTTCGGACGTGAGGGCACGCTTGAGGGCGTAAAAGTCACTTTGGTATTCGTCCAACCATGCGTAGGCAGCTGCAGAAGGAAGGAGTTGACGGAGCAGCGCCATAATGGTGGCAAAGTTAGGTGTGAAGCGCCTGAAATACGAAGCTAGGCTAAGGAAGCTACGCAAGTCTTTGGCGCGTTGAGGCCTGGGGAAGCGGAGGACAGCGGTAATCTTGTCGGGGTCGGGTCGAAGGCTCTCCTTGCTGACAAGGTGTCCGAGTACTTTAATTGTTTTGCTGGCGAAGAGGCTCTTTTTTGTATTCAGCTGAAGGCCAGCAGCCGAGGGGCATGTCAGGACTTTGTCGAGGCGCTGCAAGTTCTGATGAAAGGTCGACGAAAATATGATGATGTCGTCAAGGTAGCCTAAGAAAGTCTTCCACTTTAGGCCCCATAGTACAGTGTCAATCATCCGCTCAAAAGTGGTGGGAGCATTACACAGCTCGAAAGGCATTACTTTCAGTTAGTAAAGTCTATCGGGTGTGGTAAGGGCAGTTTTTTTCCTTGTCTGCTTCGTGCATGGGGATCTGCCAGTATCCGGAGCGTAGACCTAGCCTTGTAATGAATCTAACACATCATCGATTCGGGGCAGTGGATATACATCTTTTCGGGTTATTTTGTTCAAGGCAAAGTAGTCACGCAAGCAGTGGCACCCCCGCAGGGGCGTCTGCGTCAGCAGGCGTTTGGTGTGTTGCGACACCACGTACCCGAGCACACGAGGGTTGGACCCTCCCGCGTGTAGCCGTGCGTGGCTTAGCTGTGTCCTGGGAAAAGGGGATCTTGGGTGTTGAGCCAACGACGGGTGTTTGGACCGTTAAGGCCCCCAGACGGAGGCAACACACCTCTTTGGCCACTGCTTCACGTAGACGGCACCCCCGGACTGACCCACCCGGGAGAAATCGGCAGTCGCCTTTTCCTGTCAACCTTTTCAACCTTTTCAACCTTTTTCTTTCCCATCTTCTTTCTTTTACTGTCCTTTCATCTCTTCTCTTCCGTCACTTCCTAGTTTTCCTTGGTGGCTAGGGTTAACCTTGTGTATGTGCCCTCCCTTGGGTATAATATATTAGATTATAGTGGCAATGCACGGTTGGCGCCTGCAGCCTTACGCGTTAAGTCCTGCAGCGTCCCCATATTGGGCTCCATGGTGGGTGGCCGCCATTGCTGCCGAAAACAAACCAACATGCCATGGGAACACCCGCATTTACCCGCCTACTTGATCGTCACCCTCAGAAGAGGGGGCGCACCGATGACTTAAGTACATATTTGACCCGCACAAAAGAGAACTATCCGATATACCATGTTGTACATAGTTAGAACGTTGCAAAACAGGCCAGACTCATTTCACCATTCATAGTTTCAAAATCTTTGACCGAAGCCTTAGGGTCAGGTTATAAGGTGACGAAAATGGCAAGCGGAGATCTTCTTGAGATCCCACAGAAAAATCAATACGAAAAGCTAGGCAGTCTGGTGACCTTTGGTAACATACCAGTTTGTTACACCACACCGATCAATGAACAGCTCACGCGGAGTCGTGTCAGAGGCAGACCTTCAGGATTTGACAGAAGCTGAACTCCTGGAAGGGTGGCAAAATGAAAATGTGGCCGATGTAAAGCGTATTATCATTAGACGGGACAATAAGGAAATTCCAACCAAGCATCTTATCTTAACATTTGCGTCCAGCGTACTACCAGAAACCATCGAAACAGGATGTATCAGGTTAACCGTGCGACCATATATCACCAACCCTGGAGGTGTTTCAAATGTCAGAGGTTTGGCCATGGCTCGCAGAGCTGCCGTGGTCAAATAACTTGTGCAAAGTGTGGAGTCCAGGGCCACCCTTCCGACAATTGCAGTGGCACACCTCACTGTGTTAACTGCAGTGGAGACCATCCAGCCTACTCACGCTCCTGCCCGAACTAGAAAAAAGAAAAGGACATAATCACCCTCAAAGTCAAAGAAAATATTTCGTTTAAGGAAGCCCGTAAGAGGTGCTCACCTTTCCACAGCACACCTTATGCTGATGCGGCGCGTCGGGAGGCAGCGTCGCAGCGGCCAATGGCAAGTACCCAGCCCGCGTACAGCGAGCAGGTACCTTTGGCTCGTGCCCCCAGGGTGGAAGTAGGTGCGCCTACTCCATCCAACTAGCAACCAGGCCAGGCTACCCTTGGGTTGCCGGCCCCACAAGAGTTATCTGCGGCATCCTGCGCTAAACGCAGCGATCCCGCAGGACCGATAGCGGCCACTTAGGTAGGCGTAGCCGAGGCTGCCTCAACCTCCCCGGCCCCTCCCAGCGCTGGCAACAGCCGGCGCAGCCAAATCCCCCAGGGAGCCCCATCGACCTCCGGGCTGGTGGGCGCAGGGGTCTTGCCTTCCGAGGTGAGACTCTCCCGAAAAACTTCTCGCTCGCAAGAACGCGTGTCCGGCGCCTCACAAGAGGCAATGGACACAAGACCTACCCTCACGGCGCACGTGCCAAGCGCCTAAGGAGCGGCGAGGCTCCCTCGAACGCTTAAATAAAGGCAGAGTTCCGGTTACAGGGCCTCGAAAGAGCTCTGTAACCGGAACACCCGGTTACAGGTGTTCTCACAGGTCTGAAAATAATTCAATGGAACATCAGAGGTCTGCTTCGGACCTTAATGATGTGCAAGAGCTTATCCAAAAACACAATGCAAAAGTGCTGTGTCTACAGGAAACACACCTAAAACCACAACACAGAAACTTTCTGCGACCGTATGTCACGTTTCGCAAAGACCGCGATGATGCTGTTGTATCATCAGGCGGTGTTGCCATTTTTATCCATAAAAGCATTTCCTGTCAGCGCTTACAGCTACGAACGCCCCTTAAAGCGGTGGCGGTTCGAGTTGTTCTCCTAAACAGACTCATTACCATTTGTTCCCTTTACATACCCCACATTACAGTTCAAACAAACATGAATTTCAGTCCTTTATAGATGAATTGCCTGAACCTTACGTTGTTCTTGGCGACTTCAATGCGCAGAGTTGCCTGTGGGGCGACTCTCGTATAGATGCGCGAGGTCGCCTTGTTGAACAGTTCCTTTTCTCTTCAGGTGCGTGCCTTCTGAATAAGAAGGAAGCCACATATTACGGTCTTACAAACAAAACCTTCTCTTCAATTGATCTCAGCATAGTTTCTCCGTCCATATTGCCCGAACTCGAATGGGAAGTTACAAACAATCCTTACGGGAGCGACCACTTCCCCATACTGATAAGAACATCTAAAGAAAACGAATATCCTCCACAAGCTGCTAGGTGGAAGATAGACACAGCCGATTGGGAGAAATTTCGAACTCTCATCGGCATCTCATGGACTGACATGTCTTCTTTAGAAATTGATGCTGCTATGCATTATCCTACAGCATTCATAATAGATGCCGCATGAAAATGCATATCCGAAGTAAGTGGTTTGGCATGCAAACCACGTGTACTGTGGTGGAACGGCGAATGTAGGATCGCCCGTAAGAATCGGAACAAGGCGTGGGGGTTGCTACGCGCTTCTCCCACTGCAGCGAATCTTATCAACTTTAAAAAAGTAAAGTCCCAAGGCAGGCGAACCCACCGACAGGCCAAAAGAGAAAGTTGGCACAAGTTTCTATCGAGTATTAACTCGTTCAGAGATGAGGCCAAAGCCTGGAACAGGGTTAATAGGATTAGTGGGCGACAAACATATTCACAATCCTTTCTCAAACACAAACAAATAGAAGAATGTAAGCCTTTCATCAGAAAATGTCGTCAGAATGAACATACAACCGTCCTTTTAGTATTGCAGAGTTGAGAGCTGCCTTGAGCGCATGCAAGAGCTCTGCACCAGGATCGGACAGAATAATGTATGAAATGATCAAAAACCTACACAATGACACGCAAGTTACACTACTCGTACTTTTTAACACTATTTTGGCTGTGGGATACCTTCCAACCGCATGGAAACAAGCCATTGTGGCCCCTGTTTTGAAACAAGGCAAAGACCCTTCCTCAGTGGCAAGTTACCGCCCGATAGCCCTCACAAGCTGCCTTTGTAAAGTACTTGAAAAAATTATTAATCGGCGACTAATTCACTTCCTTGAACTGAGCGAAATGCTAGATCCCTATCAGTGTGGCTTTAGAGAAGGGCGGTCCACAGCCGATCATCTTGTACGTATTGAAGGATATATCCACGACGCTTTCGTACACAAACAGTTTTTCCTATCGATATTTCTCGATATGGAGAAGGCGTACGACACAACGTGGCGGTACGGAATCTTGCGAGACTTGTCGAGAATGGGCATCCGTGGCAATATGCTAAAATTGATAGAAAGAGACCTGTCCAACCGTACCTTCCGCGTGAAAGTCGGGAATGTACTATCACGTCCATTTATACAGGAGACCAGTGTACCCCAGGGAGGTGTGCTCAGCTGCACGCTCTTTATAGTTAAAATGAACACACTCCGCGCTTCATTACCACCAGCTATATTTTATTCCGTGTACGTAGATGACATACAAATAGGTTTTAAATCCTGTAACCTTGCAGTGTGCGAAAGACAACTACAGCAGAGTTTGAACAAGATACCTAAGTGGGCAGGCGAAAATGGATTTAAAGTCAACCCCCACAAAAGTTCATGTGTTCTCTTTACAAGGAAGAGAGGCCTGGTTCCAGACCCGTGCATGGAACTGGGTGGGCAACAAATACCTGTCAACAAAGAACAGAAATTTCTAGGTGTAATACTTGACTCTAAGCTTACTTTCATCTCGCACATAAGATATCTCAAAACTAAATGTCTAAAAACTATGAACTTACTAAAGATGCTATCACACACAACATGGGGTACCGACAGGAAATGTATAATCGATATTTATAAGAGCCTCTTTCAATCACGGTTAAACTATGGCGCCATAGTGTACAACTCTGCCGCCCCGAGTGCACTAAATATTCTGGATCCCATCCACCACCTGGGTATCCGTCTGGCCACAGGCGCATTCAGAACTAGCCCCCTTCAAAGCTTGTATGTACAATCGAATGAGTGGCCACTCAATCTGCAGAGATCTTACACCAGCTTCACATATTTCCTTAAAGTACACTCTAATCCTGAACATCCGTGTTGTGAAACTATTAACGATTCTACATGTACTGCACTTTTCCGTAATCGACCCTCTGTGAGACAGCCTTTCTCACTCCGTTTGAGGGAGCTTAGCGTGGAAATGGATGTTCCAATCTTCGAATACCGCTTGATGCCTCCAGCAAAGCAGCTACCGCCTTGGCACTGGCAAGTGATAGAATGTGATATGTCTTTTGTAAGAGTTACAAAACACGCACCAGAACTCGAAATACGAATGCATTTCCTAGAACTTCAGTACAAGCTCTCATGCACAGAGTTCTACACAGACACTTCCAAGTCACATGCCGGAGTATCCTATGCAGCCGTCGGTCCATCTTTTTCGGAATCCGATGTACTACATCCAAAAACAAGTATCTTTACGGCAGAGGCCTATGCTATATGGTCGGCTGTAAAGCATATACGGAAATCAAAACTCCAAAAAGCCGTAAGATATACAGACTCCCTCAGTGTGGTGAAGGCCTCAATGTCACCCTACAAACATAAAAATCCTGTACTTACTGAGGTCCATTCCGACCTGTGCAAAGCTTATCTATCTAACCAGCATATCATCATATGCTGGGTACCTGGCCACAGGGGAATCGAAGGTAACGTTCTGGCAGACCAGATGGCTACGTCAATTGCACCCCCTGCTGTTAATAATACTGCTTTGGTGCCTCTCACAGGTCTGAAACCTTACATACGAAAGAAACTGCGAAACCACTGGCAACGCATGTGGGACGCAGAAATTAATAATAAACTGCACGTTATCTCGGCCAAATCTCGGCGAACAGATGTCCTATTTTGTGGCGTCAGAATAGGACACACATTTGGCACCCATAATTATCTGCTTACTGGAAGTGAACCTCCAACCTGTGGTAGATGCGGTGAGAGGCTTACCGTCCTCCACGTGCTCCTGGAGTGTCGGGAAGCCGAAACGGAGAGAAAGAAACATTTTCCGCTTGCTTACCATTATTACATCCCTTTACACCCGGCTATGTTTCTTGGTAAGGAACCGCTTTATGACACCAAGGCAGTCCTCAACTATTTAAATGATGTCGTACTACACGTTATATACCCATTAAATTCGTAAAGCATCCTCGCTCCAGAGGATGCCACTGCGATAACAGTTTTGCATAGCACATGCCTCCAGGCCTTTGTTTTTCAAGGGCTCTAAGGAGGCAGTAGTGCTCTAGATATCTTATTACCCTATATATTTTTACACATCGTATCATTCTTTTTAAATGCACCTTAATGTTCATAGTACACGTCATCAGTCATCGCCTAATCTTATTATACAGATTTTACGCACTTTAGCGCGACCATATTTAAGGCCCCTCTACAGCCACGTCACACCAACTTCCTCGAACTCATGATTTCATTGCAAACTCATTAACACGGACATGGCGCTCTTTGGCCATAACTGGCCCTTGCGCCATTAAACAACAAACATTCAAGCAGTGGCACAAGCGCGAGGGGCAATGTGGGAACGCTACATGATGAGCGGGATCGGAGCCAGCTGTGGAAAAAGACGATGAACACGCGAGCAGTAGCGCGAAGGCGAGGGGCTGTATGGGAACGCTGGCATCATCAGCAGCATCGGACCCCGCTGTGGAAGACGACGACGACGACGAACACGCGAGCAGTGGCGCGAGCGCGTGTCTGCGCGAGGGGAGCTCAGATGGCTTTCCGTACCACACGCCAGTTTTTCCGAACTATCTGGGGTGTCAGCCAATTGAGGCGGTCGCCTAAAAATTTTAATATGAAACATTTCTTAAAAAGCTGTCTTCAAAATCACGAAAGGTAATGTTTTTTATTGGTTCTGCTTAACAAAATAACTTTCCGTTTAGAAATCTGGAGAAAGAAAGCTAGACGCTTAAATTACAGATAATAATGTCTATATCAATAAAAAATCTTCAGGCTATATGCAGTAAATCGTTAATGAAACTTAACCTAAAATTAATTTCTTGGTTTTGTGAGGAATTCGAATTGGTAAGCTAATGTAGGACATTGAACATAGCCAATGCTCACTATATATGTATTAAAGGTTCCCGTAAGGTGACTCACGTGACCATGCAATAATATCGGGGTCATCTGTCCACGAAATCCCCATTGCCTGCGACGTAGTCTGATGGTCCGTCTTATTCACGCGCTATAGGCGCAACAATTGCAAGAATGCGCGCACTTGTAGTGGATGCGCGCGCTCAGTGGTGCAATTATTGGACACTGAGCGTGGCTCGTCACTACCCACAGCTGCGTCTCCTCTCTCGAGAACTGCGAACATGCCTCGACCAAAGAAGTTGGGCGTTGCTTATACGTCCGGCACGAGGACAGTCAGAGATAGGCAGCTTTACCGTATCGTGAAGGAATACGAGAACCAAGAATGCTTAACTCACAGGCACGCAAATAAGATGCCACTATAGGGATGATCATCTTTAAGTTTCCTAGAATCTTTAAAGGTGGTCCTGCTGCAGATGAAATGATGCTAGTCTGTGAGTTAGATTAGACAGAGAGGTGGATGTTACATGCACGAGAAATAGAAATACATAAGAAATTACATTTCAAAAGGTCAGTAATTAAGTTCCTAATTGATTACTTTGGGGTATATATTGAAATTTATGAATTGCAGCGATTGAGTTTCCAAGGCGTACCCACTTGAAGTGCTTTCGCATAATGAAACTATGAAGACATGCGACATGAGGCTGGGCGCAAAAATGCACTATTTCCACGTACTTAGCAAAACGGTCTTGCATGCTTTGAAGCACAAAAGTAACTTGTACGCCGGTGCATTTCGACCCACATTATGGAAAATAATATGTGGAAATGGGTATCGTTCTGGATATTTATTTCAACTGGGTGCTTGTTCCAATGTCACCTGCTACAATTCATAAATTGCAATATGTGCAGTAAATTAATTAATTATGAAGTTAGGGACTATTGGCTAATCAGTTGAATATGTGTTTCGATTTCTCGTTCTAGTAATGTGCAGCTTTTCGAGTAATTCAGCTCAAAGACAAGAATAATGCAGTCTGTCAGAGCCTATGTTTAAAAATTTGGAAATATTTAAACATGATCACCCCATGTAGTTGTTAGCATCACGATAATTTTCCTTGGGAGCTTCGGGCGTAATTTTAGTGCTTTAGCATTCTTAGGATACTTCGCGCACATTGTGGGAGCGAATAGCTAAGTTTCTATTTATGTGTGTTTCTATCTACGTATGGTTTCATCAGACCATTTTCCCGCCTACCTAAGTTACTTGGACGGACAGGTAGTCAGATTGCGAAAATTGACTGAAGTACATTAAGAACGCTTGTCGCAATTGAAGGCGATATGACTGAGGCTACACAAATTGAAGACTTACTTCTCCACTCAGGAAGATTCATCACAATATACAGAAATGATCTTGCTATCATTTTGAGTTTCTGTTATGGCTACAGAACGCTGAAATGAAATTATGCAAGTTGGCCAAGTTTCTCAACAGCCCATCATAATTCGTGTCTTAGAGGCTGCGTTAAAGGTCAGCATAATCAATTTTCTCGTAGATATTGCAGATGTTTGCCCAGTGGGGATATTTTAGGCACCACACGCAACTGAAAAACGTAAGTTGAAAATTGATAAAAATTGTTCACATTTTTCCACAGTATTTCTTGAATTAAATATGACTACTGTTGGAAACACTTTCTGTACATATATTGGTTGAAATTCACCCAGAGCAAGGTTTTAATAATGCTGGAACTTCCTGCAGGTGCTTACTTGAGAGAACTCTCAGCAAAAATCACTTGTGTAAACTACACTGAAAAAGTATAGTGCCACGAAACGCAATTGTAAGATCATTTTCAATGGTTTCTTCCTTTGTTCTTCACTTACTAAGACTAAACACCTGGAAAAAAAATTCCCGCTGTAGTTCCGACATTGAAGCGATTTGAGAGAGTAAGCGGTAATGGATGACCAACCAGCCGCAGGAAACAACCCGTACTTAGATGTGATAATCCGAGCAATTATATGACAATTGCCATCGCCTCTTACAACCAATACCGTCACGTTTCTGCTGCACATGCACTAGTTTTTATTGTAGACAGGTTCGCGTTTTTTATATAAACAAGTAGCTTCAAAATAAATTTTACTTTAAGTCAGCGCTTCTGTTGTAATACTTCCCTTCATCCTCCTCTCGCTAGCGCTGCTGCATGTCAAATACGAACTTCCATCAAATCGTTCAAGTTATCCTACTATTACCGATACCGGGTCTCCGGCTAGCACATCTCGACACATAAAAGGGCCTTCCGTAAAGGTTCCACAGCCGTACGTAAGTGCAAAGAAGAAATGGCATCGGTGCATAGGTTAGTCCAGGAGCTGCACATTTGTGTATTAAAACGCATAGACCACGTCAGTATCATCAAAATGAAATACTTACTCCTAACTTTGGCTTGATGGAGAATATTCGAACCAAGAAAGCGACGTACTTGTATATCCTCTGCGGCCCCGAGAGAATATTGTACATTATTTGTAGTGCTGCATTGGATCCACGTTTAGCACCATTAGTCAGCTGCTTGTATAATTAATTGTACGCTTGTATGACTTCTGCAAAGAAGGCTTCTGCAAACTAAATACATCAAACTTATTTCTTGCCTCGCGCAGCTCCATCAATTTTATGTCATGTATTAATATATTAATTAGAACGAAAAGTGTGATTATTACATTGCTGTCATTTCTTAAATGTGCTAGAACTTTCCTTGAGATGACGTATCGATAGCGTCACTAGAATATGAAAGACGTCATCGGGCTTGAAAGTAGCAGCAGTTGTTGCTGGGTAGGGAACTACCTGAAACATTCAAGATGTCAACTTCGTCTTGCATCAAGGAGTATGAGGTCACAATTTCCTGCCTAGTTTCTGGTAAACTGTGCAAAACGTAATCAATAAAAAGCAATAAGTTCATCTTAAATCAAGCGTCATGCGCGATAAACCTATTGTCCTGCATTTTAGGCTCACCGTCACATCACGTTATTACCTGATCGACATCAATTAGGCGTACTCAGCAATGAGTCGATAGTAAGAGTCAGTCTTAAAAACGGGTGTTAACTGAAATATCGAGGAGGACGACTTATCTAAAGGCAGCTATTCTTATGATGAATATGCTGGTTTACGGAAGGCCGTTCAAGTGCCTTGGTGCTCCAAAAAGAATGTATCCTGCCAAGTGTTCGTCCCTCCTGCTAGGATAGATTTGCGCACGGTTTGCCCTACGAGCGACGGTCAGAAAAGGGTACAAAATTCATCCACTTCGCTGTGCACAAATGACGCTAAGGCAAACTTTGTTCCCTCTTCAAGACGGCGCATAGAAAGCTCCTGAAGAACATAGAAAAAAAACGCGACTATATTACCCTAGAATACACCACAGCACCATAGTCACGTATTGGGCACAAGAGTGCCCCCCGCTAAGCCGATGGGGTGGGGATCCACCGGATACGAAAAGTTGCGGAGAGAATGTGTCAGGCAAAAAACACGTAACTGGTCTTTGGAGCACCTGCTGCCGTGACTAATAACTTAGTGGTCAAGAGCTTGGGGGGAGAGGGCGTCCCGGGGCCATCGCGGGTAAGCTAATCTCAGCGCGTGCTGGTGACGTATGTTCGCACATGTGACTCGACCCCGTGTTGGAGAAGCATTGTTCGTGCTTGAAAGTAGCCCCAGCATACAAACCATGTCCCACATGTTGCTGCTCGAGAGGCGGGTTCCGGCGATCAAGCACAGCAAGTGACTGCGTTCACGCGGGAGCTACAGAAGGTGGTGCGGGAAGGCGCCACGATCCCTACAGCACACGTTAGCATGCAAATTGTACTTTATCACCATTGACCTGAAATATGTGTTCGGTGGGCGTCACGTAAATTACATTGTCATATTCAACGATTTAAAGCAGCACAATGCATGAGCTACGTTCGAGGCCGCAGTGGAGGGCTTTAGAATAAATTTTAGAGCGCAGCTATTTGGCTCCCGTTCCTGCGGCGAGCTTCGGCGTAACCGACCGAACGAGCACAGCGAAAGATGAGAGCGAACACGGTGCGTAGCGGGGGGTGAAAGAAGCATCGAAAGTGAACAGGCGCGAGGAGAAAAGCGGAGACGATTGTGCAGCGGACCCATGAGGCGGAAAGCGCAGGATGGTATGGTGAGAGGGTGAAGAGGAAAGCGGAGTGCCATCGGGGAGCAGGCATGCGGCCAGCGCGGGAGCAAAGCGCTGGAGTAGGCGTCGGACCCTACTGCGCACGCGGTACTTCGCCTGCGACGCAGCCGCCGATGGAGAATGCGCTCCGCGCTCACCACGCGTTCCGGTGTTCACGCTTTCCGAACAATGAGCGACGCCTGCAGCTGCTGCCAACCAGCTGCCCGGCTCAGCGCCGCCGCCGAGAGCCCCTGGGATTCAGAATAAAATTATTTGCCACAATATATCGCGAATTGAATGCTACTCAACAACAGCGCTCAAAATTCGCGTTAGGGAGTATCGTAATCGTCGGGCAATTTTTTTTTCTCCGGCGGTTCCTGAACGGGCGCCGAGAAGACGGTGCGCAGGCGTTCTGGCAATGTGCGCGTATCCGAACACACACCAAAAATGACTAGAATATGCAATAAAGAAATAAGTTGACATCTTCCGTCCTCCTCCCTCCCGTTGCGTTGAATGGGAGGTACATCGAATGCAAGCTCAAAAAATGTGCGAACAAGCTAAGCCTTCATGTTAAAATTAAGGGGCTTAAGTTCGGTAGCATAGCCCACGGTAGCAAACAAACCTCACTTGAATGTACCACGGTCTGAGGCGGTGTTTATTTTCTCCGAAATATTTTGTAACGCTAATCACAGAAGCGTTGTAGGGAACAAACCACCCAATACTACAAGCGCGAGTACGTGGTTTGCTAGGTAAAACTGGATGTGGGTGTCGGCTGAGCGAGTATGTTTGAGATGCCATGCGCTTTAGGCGGAAAAATGCTTCATCTTGCAAAAGCCAGGCAATGGGGTATGGAGATCAGAAAACTGGAAGAGGTACGCTGGGAATGCAGACGAAGTAGATGCGGTAGATGCGGGCGTTTCGTCGGATGACTTTACCTTTTGTACGTTCGACGGGCAAGGCTTCGTCTTGTTTGGTAAACTTAACGAACACGCCATGGAAGCAGATGTTGATTGCATTTGCTATTTCTTCTTTGTCGATGATTGTATTATCACCACATAGAATAATAATGTGAGCAGAATATGAACCGATATTAGCTTACAGTTCCGCTCGTTTGTTGAGGACATTACGTACACCACTGAAAAGAGGTAAACATCATATGCGTAAGGGGAAGATAGCTACGCTGACGATTTGCAATTAATGCTGCAATAGTGTTGTGAGTACCGTTTAGGTGCACCTCACGAGGGGTGTCAACTTCAGAAACAGTATCGGTGGATGCGCAGTATGTATAGCATTTCTGCTGACAATAGCTTTGTTAAATTACAGTGAAAAGATTGTGCCTCCAGATTTACCGTGTTCAATTAACTTCTTTCTCGACGTGCTTGTGGACCTACAGAAATCCTCGCCCAAAGTGATGCACGTAGTCTTTAGCTTAGCTTTCGTAGAGAGGATTATTTCTGTGATTCTAAAGCTGAAGGCATAACGATAACTGGGAGTGTATATTTTTGTACAAACGAACCCAGCCTGTGCACTCTGTCAATGATATTGTCATTAATATTCATATTTAGATAATGCTACTTAAGTTCTTTACCAAATCTTTAGAGCGTGCCGCGCTGTCAACTATGCCAGAAATAATAATTTGTCCCCTAGATATCGATCTTGTAACCTATCAAGCCTTCATCATAGTGCGTCGCATTGACATTGAACATATTTATTACGAAGGCGGCTAAGTTCAGCTGTGGCCGATGGATTTTCTACGAATTCGGTAAAGTATTTCAAGGATACCAATGTCTGTGTGATATCTGTGACTTCATAGTGAGCACCTTTTAGTTTCCCTTAACTGTCCAAAAGACTCTATTACTTCCTTGTGATGCTTGTCAAAGTTTCCTTAAAGGCCTGTTCTGGCCTCCAGCAGTTCCTTGTGCGATTTGCTACCACCAGGGTAAGGCGGACTTCTATATGAACGCTTAGCAGGAGGAGTTTAACAACAAATATGCCTCCGCTAGGGCGTGTGCGTGGACAGGCGTTTGGGGTGTTGTGACACCCTATACCCGAGCAAACGAGGGTTGGACCCTCCCGCGTGTAGCCGTGCGTAACTTAGCCGTTTCAGAGAAAAGGGGGAGTCGGCGAGTTGAGCCGATGCCGCGGGTTTCGGACCTTTAAGCTTCCCCCCCCCCTCTTCCGGTGGAGGCACCGGCTCTGTTTCACATAGCCGGTACCTCCAGAGTGACACGTCTGGAGGAACTCGGCAGTCGCCTTTTCCTGTTCTCCTCTCAAATCTTCATCTTTATATCTCGCCTTTTGATCTTTCCTGCCTTCTATTCACTCCGTCTCACTACCGTATTCTGGGCGGGAAGGGTTAACGTGGTGTAATTATCCAACCTAGGGTATTTTATATTAGACTGTAGTGGCGATGCATGGCTTGCGTATGCAGGTATTCTCCCGACATTTAGCGTCTCCTTGTTGCTCTCAGTGGTGGGTGGCCACCATCACCGCCGAATTCTCCAACTTAGTACGGCAAATGCTTTTCCCAACTAGCTGATCGCTTTCTGAAGAGGGACGCACCGATGAACCGTTCAATTTTTATGAACCCGAAAGAGTCCTTTCCCAAGTACTACGTTGTTCACAGCCAGCACGAAACTGAGACAGTCCGAATGATCTCACCCTTTCTTGTAGCCAAATCTCTCACTGAAGAAATAGGCCCTGGTTATAAAATAACGAAGAGGGGAAGCGGCGATCTCCTTCTCGAAGTTCACGACAAGCCACGATATGACAAGCTCTCGAAACTTGTAGCGTTTGGGGACATTCCTGTTTCAGTACATCTGCACAGGTCGATGAACACAGTGCGTGGTGTCATCTCGGAATATGACCTTCTTGAACTTAGCAAAAATGAACTACTAGAAGGATGGCAAGAACAACGTTGTCAAGGTGCACAGGATCAAAATAAGGCAAAATGACAAAGAAATACCAACTACGTATAAAATAATTACTTTTTGAACAAGCATTCTTTCTGAATCAATCAAAACGGGCTATAGTAAGCTTTGCGTTAGACCGTACAAACAAAACCTGCGTCAATGTTTCAAGTGTCAAAGTTTTGGGTATGGGTCGTAAACCTGCAGAGGGCGTGCTACTTGTGCTAAGTGTAGCTAGATTGAACACTGTTCTGACATTTGCACTTCGGCAACCCACCTTGCAAACTGTGAAGGCGACGACCCTGCCATCCAAGTGCCAAGTGCCATCCGCCAATCTTTGCACCATGCTGCTATGTTTGATAAAGCACCATTCAGTTGATATATTTTTTATTATTTTCATCGCGTTAGTATTCTAAGGGTATATTTTAAAAACTTTGCAATGGAAGAACATATTTACTAGCGATAAACTTTCAGCATGAAAGAATACTCAGTTTCCTCCAGTTCACCATCCTTATTAGCCTAATCCTTAAGTTACCTCGCGCGCTTTCCATGGGCTGTCTATCTATCTATCTATCTATCTATCTATCTATCTATCTATCTATCTATCTATCTATCTATCTATCTATCTATCTATCTATCTATCTATCTATCTATCTATCTATCTATCTATCTATCTATCTATCTATCTATCTATCTATCTATCTATCTATCTATCTATCTATCTATCTATCTATCTATCTATCTATCTATCTATCTATCTATCTATCTATCTATCTATCTATCTATCTATCTATCTATCTATCTATCTATCTATCTATCTATCTATCTATCTATCTATCTATCTATCTATCTATCTATCTATCTATCTATCTATCTATCTATCTATCTATCTATCTATCTATCTATCTATCTATCTATCTATCTATCTATCTATCTATCTATCTATCTATCTATCTATCTATCTATCTATCTATCTATCTATCTATCTATCTATCTATCTATCTATCTATCTATCTATCTATCTATCTATCTATCTATCTATCTATCTATCTATCTATCTATCTATCTATCTATCTATCTATCTATCTATCTATCTATCTATCTATCTATGCCTACTTCGGTCACGCCATGCTTCTCGTCTCGGAGGCTAGGCGTCGATTTGTCAGCTATGCCATTAGCTGGAGGAGTGCATTCATAAGGGAGTGCGAGACAGGAACCCGTTTCCCACATGGAGCGTTTCTTAGCGTTTCATAGCGTGCATGCTTTGGATGCGTTATTGCGCACACACAGGTGCGCATTAACGCATCCAAAGCGTGCACATAACGATAAATTAAAAGACATGCATATTTAAAAAAAGCTCTATTTTTTTTCCTTATTACTGGGCCAATTCAAGCGGCACATAATCATTGCATTTGTGGCGCAGGCCGCCGAAGCGTCGGGCTGCTGTCGTTCAAGAACCCTTCTGACACTGGTTCGATTCAGCTCAGCATCGTAAAAATTAAAGGGATGTTTTGCAGCGGAAGCACTATCTACTACGCCATGTCTGTCAAGATCATTCATCGCGTCGCAATGTCCTTGAGCCGTCAGGAGTGCGAGTGTTGCAAGTGTGACGTCGCGCCACGTGATCCGTTGCGGAGAGTCCCAGCTGCGCTTCGCATGAGGCTCTGAGGTCAGAGGATCTAGTGCAGCTACTTTTCACACTCGCTCTTTGAAGTATGATTGGTCGGTTCGCTTCACTGCAGTCGTGTCCTCCACAACGGCCGAAAGCGTCGCCATCGAGGCAGCTGTAAATAAGCTACGGTTTTGTACGCCTCAACCTGTTGTTATTCTTACAGATTCAAAATCCGCCCTTCAAAGGTTATAGCACGGGTTCCCTACTGATGCCTTATGTCTATGCTCCCTACGCTCGGTGCACAATCTCCATATCAAAGGCTTCTCCTTGGAATTCCAATGGGTGCCCTCGCACATAGGTATCATAGGCAACGAGATGGCGGACAGCCTCGCCCACAGAGCGCTTGTCGGGAATCCATTGAGAAAAGTGCCTCAAGAGGACAAGAGACTTTTCAGAGAATTGGTGTCGTGTCACTTCAGTTCTTTGTGGAGCTCACCTCACAAGCCCTGTGTGACCAAGGGTCTCAAAAGAAACCAAGCCACTTTACTGCTCCGCATTCGCACGGGCTCTGCTCGTAACCCTGCGTGGATGTATAAGACTGGCCTGGCGTTGTCTCCATTGCGTTCAACGTGTGGTGTGTGCGGTGACAGAACATTACCTGATGTGCTGTACTCTGTATAACGCGGAAAGGAGTGTGTTATTGGGGTCCCTCAAGAAGACAGGAATTCCCCACAGTTCTCTTCAGGACATTGTTTTCCCGCGCGGGAACCAGCTAGATGGGAAGGAGGTTTCTCGCCTTCTTTGAAATTATCTGCAGGACACGGATTTGGCCTCCACATGGTGACCTTAGGAGTGACTATGTGTAGTTGTGAGGTCTGTGTCTAATTTATTTCATTTCTGTATTTTCAGTGTCGCTACGGTGGAGCAATAGCCGGCAGAAACTACAAGGCTAATCCCACCAGTAGCCTACAACCAAGCAACTCAACTCAACAACAACTCAACGCAACGAAAGGTCAAATAATTTTTTTATGAAAAAAAAACGGAGGTATTGGAAAAAAGCAAAGAAAAAGGTGTTGAACAACCTCTGTGCCCTATACAGATGTAACAGGGTTGGCTGTAAAAAGAAAGTCACTAGTTTTAGCGTACATAAAAGACAAAACTAATACGAAGAACGCAATGTTACATACTACAAGCAAAAATGTCAGTTTGTCAAGTACGCTTTCAACACAAAACGGAAAACAAAGTGTGATAGCATTGGGTTCAGGATCACTCCAGGAAGAGATAGCGGCAGTATACGCAGTAAAAACACACGTTAGAATTGTATTAGACAGACTTCACACATAGAAACAATACACACATGCGATTGTTCCTAAATAGATCGCAGAAGACGTGTGGATATATGTAAACTAGTCAAAGGCAAGCACTAAGCCACGCCTGCTTCTGCGGTTTATGCAGAAGCATCTGCAGCTCATGCAGAAGTAAGTGTGCCCGTGTCAGTGACATCGCGGAAATGGTGTCGGACAGCAGGGTCATACAGCAGGCGTTGTCGCGTGGCCGCGTAGAGCTCAGGTGGCCCTGCACCATGGTAGAGGAACGGGAGTTTGCGCGCAAAGTTTTCTGACGGTGGAGTTATACTTGTGGCGACGAGCGACCACGTAGACCGGTAAAGTCTCGGGCTCTCGCAGGAGTGGACGAACCGACACTCGATCATTTAGCGTAGCGTTAATCTCATTCGGAACGCTAGCCCGTGCCGGAGCGTGCCCGCCGCTCGTGCCTCGTGTAGACGCGAGCGTCTACGTCATCTCTCGTGCGACACCGATGCTGCTGCCGCTACAAGGCTCCCCCCCTTAGAGAGGAGGAAAGTTCCACGAACGATGGAAAGTCCACGTGACGCGGCGTGTCTTGACGTTGGTCTGAGGTGTCACGTGCGCAGGCGGCGGCGAAGGAAGCAGCAGGGCGGCGTCGCATATTGGAGCTGATGGCGCGGGTGCTTCGATGTAGGCGGGTTTGAGACGTTCCAGGGCAAGTGTGTCTGATCGGCCATTCACATTCACAACAAAAGTCGTCGGACGACGCTCTAGAACACAGTATGGCCCGTAGTGGTGTGGTTGCAAAGGCTTCCGCACGGCACAGTTACGCACGAGAACGTGGGTAGCAGAGGTGAGTGCGGGAGAAACGTACGGGGACCTTTCTTCTTGTGAACGTGTAGGCACGGGGCGTATCTGGCTGAACAAAGCTTGCAGTTCGGCAACGAAGTCGACAGGTGATGGCGACAAAGAAATCGCACGGAAGGCGTAGGTGAGTGCCGTAGACTAGCTGAGCACAGGAGCAACCTAGGTCGCTCTTAAGTGCGGCTCTGATGCCAAGTAAAACGAGAGGCAAATGTAGGACCCACTTCTCCGGTGATTCCTGTGCCATAAGGGAGGCCATGAGATGCCGGTGGAAACGTTGAACTAGTGACTGCGGGTGGTAAGCAGTTGTGCGAAAACCTATCGTTCCGAGTAGTTTGAGTAGCTCGTTGAAGAGCGCTGAGTCAAACTGCCGACCGCGATCGGTGATTATTGTGGATGGGCAGCCGAGCCTTGCGATCCACGTAGACACGAAAGCTGCTGCAACAGTGGGCGCTGAGATGTCACATATAGGTGTAGCTTCTGGCCACCGTGTATAACGGTCGATGCATGTCAGTATGTAGCAGTAACCTTTCGAAGGTGGCACAGGGCCGACGAGGTCCAGGTGTACGGTGTCAAAACGAGCATCCGGTGGAAGAAAAGACTTAGCAGGTGGAATGGGGTGACGCTGGATCTTAGAGCGTTGACACTACAAACAGCAGCGAACCCAATCGCGAACATGCGCGTTGATCCGAGGCCAAACGAAACGATTGGAAAGAAGCGTCTGTGTCGCGCGTATGCCAGGGTGCGACAGGTTGTGCATGGTTTCGAATAGACGTCTTCGGAGGGATGCCGGAATGTATGGTCTAGGTTTGTCGGTAGAAGTGTCGCAGACGACGAACGTACCATCTGGGGTCACGACGACGTCTTCCAATTTCAGGGACGTTGACGAATTCTGGAATGTACGAAGTTCAGTGTCGTCACGCTGTTGACTGGCGAGTAAGTCGGCCTCGATGATGAAAGGTTCCGATGTCAACGTGGAAACGACATTGACACGACTAAGAACGTCAGCTGGAACGTTGTCGGTGCCCTTGATGTGGCGGAACGTTGTTGTAAACTCGGAGATGTAGGAAAGGTGTAGAATCTCGCGGGGCGAGTAACGGGACGCCGAACGATTCGTTGCGTTCACAAGGGGCTTGTAGTCAGTCAAGACAGTGAATGCACGGCCTTCTAGAAAATGGCGAAATGCTTGATAGCAAGGTAAACAGCGAGTATTTCACGGCCGAACACGCTGTAGCGGGACTGCACAGGCTTCAGATTCTTGAAAAAAATAGCGAGTGGAAGCCATGCATTGTCGATGAATTGCTGCAGAACGGCACCAACGATGGTGTTTGAAGCGTCGGTCATGATGACAGTGGGTGCTAAGCAGCGTGGCGTCGGCGAGGGCAGACTTGACTCTTGTGAAAGCGTCGGTGGCCTCTTCAGTCCACTGAAGCACTTGTTTGCGTTTGTTTACCAGGAGAGCGTCTAGCGGAGCCATAAGTAGTGCGCACTCGGGAATGAATCGGCGGTAGAAATCGACGAATCCGAGGAATTCGCGAAGCTTGGTGAGTGTGGTCGGTCGGGGAAGGTTTTCGATGACGCGAATCTTGGACGGCAGAGGTCGAATGCCGTTAGCGTCGACGATATGACCGAGGAACTCGAGTTCGGGTTGACCGAATTCACTCTTGGCGGCTTTGAGACAATTCCTTTACTGGCAAGGCGTGAAAACAACAACCGCAAGTGGTGAAGATGTTCTTCTGCCGAAGAGCTTGCGACGAGAAGGTCGTCAATGTATGCAAAAACGAAAGGCAAACCTCGGGTGACGGAATCGATGAAACACTGAAAGGTCTGGCCCGCGTTCCGTAAACCGAAAGGCATGCGGAGAAATTCGAAAAGACCGAAGGGTGTGGTGATGGCGGTCTTGGGAATGTCTTCTTCAGCGACCGGTAGTTGATGGTAGGCGCGAACGAGATCGATCTTAGAAAAGATCGTCGCACCGTGCAACGCTACCGTGAAGTCCTGAATGTTCAGTAGAGGGTAGCGATCAGGAACTGTTATGTTGTTTAGTGCCCGGTAATCGCCGCATGGGCGCCAGTCGCCCGTCTTCTTAGGCACCATGTGAAGTGGTGATGCCCAGTTACTGGAGGAAGGGCGGATGATGCCAAGTTGCAGCATGTGTTCGAACTCCGCGCGAGCGATCTTGAGTTTCTCCGGGTACAATCGCCGGGGTCGGAAATAGACAGGTGGGCCGGAGGTGACGATGTGATGGCATACGTCATGTTGCACCGGTTGCGTCCAGTCCGGCAGGCGCGTCAAAGTGGGAAACTCGCGTAGGAGCGCGGCGAAATGTTCGTCCAACATGATAGAAATAGGCCCTATGGGCGATGTCCCTGATGATGGGACGCCGGGAACGGATAGCTCGGTCACGGAGTCGATGAGACGGCGTCGTTGGATATCCACAAGGAGTCCGTAGTTATGCAAGAAGTCTGCTCCAATGACTGCACGATGGACGTCTGCAACCAGGAAAATCCAGCGGAACGCTCGTCGAAGGCCAAGGTTTAGCATGACGGAGCGTGACGAGAAAACTGGAATCCTGGTGCAGTTGACGGCTTGCAAAAACGACAGAGGTGTCGCTTTTCGGTCGGAGTGCTGCGCGGGGAGAATGCTGACGTCAGCACCTGTGTCGACTAAGAATCGTTGTCCCGTAACTCTGTCCGTCACGTAGAAAAGGCGACTTGTGTGTTGGGCCTGACCACTCGTCGCCGTTAGAGGTCGGCCGGTCTGTTTCCCTGCCAAGCGCAGGGACGCCGCCAGTGACGAGCGTCATTTCCAAAATGGCGGTGGTAGGAGCAAACGCCAGGCGTTGTAGTTGAGGTTTCATTGCGGGTGCCCGTGCGTCTTGATCTGCTGGAACTACGGCTGCGTGGACGACGAGATGTGCGGCAATGTTCCGCTCTATAGATGCTGCGTTCCAGGCGCTCACACAAGGAGTCGAGCGGAGATTACACTGCAGAAGAGCAGGGAAGAGTTTGCAGAGCGGTTGTATTGTCACCCGGAGACGGTGCCGTGGCTGCGATGGTTGTGGTGGCTACTTCCATGACTTTGTCGGCCAAAGCGGTAAGTCCGGTAAGGTCCATGGTAGAGGCTGTCGCCAGGACTATCTGCACGTTAGCCGGGAGTCGTTGCAAACACAGTTTATTGTCGTGTCGTCGATGGATCTCGCGTTGTTTCCGAGCAGCTGGCTCATTCGGCGAAGAAGTTGACTAGGGCGTCGGTCGCCGAGTTCTTCAGCGGACAGAATCTGCTGGATGCGAGAACGTTGTGAAGCTGCTGTGCGCTGCAGCAGTGCTGCCTTGAGATCGTAATAGGCGGCGGCAGACAATAGGGAGTTCAACAAATCTGCTACCTCGTCAATGGCGGCGGGCGAGAGCGCTGCGACGGCGTAATGGAACTTCGAGGCTTGAGACCGAATGCCAGCGACTTGAAATTGCGCTTCGGCCTGAAGAAACCACGCGGAAGAATGCTAGTCCCACTACTGCTGGAGGCGGACAGCGATGGCGGAACAGAAGGGCTCACCGCGTTCCTCGGAAGGGTTCTGGCCTTGAGCTCTCGTAGCGTCGGTCTGGTCCATGGTGGTCTCTACCACAGGAGCGTATGGCAGTATCACGTCCGGGGTCACCAAACTGTGGCGACGAGCGACCACGTAGACCGGTAAAGTATCTAACTGTCGCAGGAGAGGAAGAACCGACACTCGATCTCTTAGCGTAGCGTTCTTTTAATAATCTCATTCGGAACGCTAGCTCGTGCCGGAGCGTGCCCGCCGCTTGTGCCTCGTGTAGACGCGAGCGTCTACGTCATCTCTCGTGCGACGCCGATGCTGCTGCCGCTACATACTGGCAAGCACACAGGAGCGCCCAGCGTGTCACGTCCACAGCCAGCGAGCTAACCCTGATCCCGCTCTCCCGAACGCTCATACAGCAAGGCTCTCGAACACCAGCCCTCACGGGACAGATGTACAGTGGGTTGGGGGCCGAGAAGATGGCACGAACCCCAGCGCGCCGACATACATCCTATACGTGTTCCAGCACTGTATTTATGCCATGAACAATGCTTTCTCCGGTTTCATTTCATACTTTACTGAGATTCCTCCCCTGTCATTTGGATGTACATGCCTATTCGTCGCTGCTGACGCAACGTTGTTCTAATCAGAAAATAAATTATCTTAGTTTATCCAAAATTAGAAGCAATTACGTGTTCTAAGGAGGTGGCTTGACACCATACATCTATTTCTTAACGTCAACAAATGCACTGTGCTCGCGTTTCTCTTGGAGACTTGTCAACCCCTTCTGATATTTTTACACGTTTTGTGGCGCATCGGGTACGCCACAAATTTAGAAAACAATCTCGCGATCCTCTAGGGGCTTTTACACTCCCTTCTTCGCACGTCGTGACATAGCATGGCGCTGCGCGTGACGGCATAAAGCTAGAGACTGTTGATTGGATATAAACGAGAGACGATAGCCGCAGCGTGGCAAGAAGTGACTGTATACACTGAGAACGGTGGTGGGCGCTCCCCCAGGACACTACATGCCTTTGGTTCGTCACTGTAGCCTGATAACTCCAAGGAGCCCAATTCCAGAGTACATCAGTACAGCGCGCTACTTTTCGGAGCAGCGAGAAGGAAGAAAGTGAAAGCTGAGCGCAACTTCTGTAACGCGAACTGCAGCGCCGACGCTAATTATCATGGCCGCGATCCGAACGATAGTCTCTCTTTGCCAGCGTAACAACGCCAAAGGCTGGAGTCAAGTGATTGTACCTGATTTCTTCGCTATACCTACACCCATGCTGGGAGCGCCTTTCCGTCTCTCGTCGCTGCCACTGATACGAGAATGCTTTATTCGAAAATTTGAATGAGGAACAGAAGCCATGTGACATATGCGAATTAAGTTCTCAAAAAATAATTGCCGATTAGGTAGATGTAGTGAAACAGTTATATGTGCAGCAAACCGTTGTACAGGAAGTGGAAATCAAGTTTTCCGTTCTATAATGTTTGTTCACCGCCTTTGGGTATTATGAGCAGCTGGCGGGTGGTAGTGCTTTTTGAATGACGGTCAAAAGCGGCAAACGCCGAACTTGCATAGAGCTCGTTTCTACCGCGGTTGTGGCCGCACAAATCTTTTAGACTGCGTGAACACCCATGACAAAGTCGAAACAGTTCACGTTAAACTACGGTAGTTAGCGTGCTTATGGTCCCACACAAGCGTATTTCCCACCGTGTGAGCAGCAGCGGAAACGAAAACTCAGATGGCTGCCGCAGCGGTGCCGCTGCAGTCAGACGGGTGTTAGCCAACACTATGACAACATAACATGCACTATATTGCATCGATGCGCTCCCTGTATAGGAAGTGCATTAACGGACCCTATGTACAGCACTGGAATAGGTGGCCTGAGAGTGAAGCCATGCCAACGCTTTCCTCATAGGGGTACCGAAAGCTACCCGAAAGAAACGTAAGCTTTATGCTGTTAGCGGTTCTTATTACGTCGGATACATAGATGGGTCATGGGTCAAAATATTGACCGTCTGGCGCTATGACACCAAAACTCAAGTGCGTGCGCCATTATTTCTTTATGAATAAAAGAGTTCAATTATCTCTGTTGGCGTTGTACGGATACAATTATAAATAATCAGTGCGGCCACAAAAGTGTCTCTGTGTCGTTTCCCTGATTTTGTTCCTTGTCGAAAGATCTACACAGATCTTATGACATTTGAGATGTTATGACACATTTGAAAGATCTCATGACATTTGAAAGATCTACACAGATCTTATGACATTTGAGATCTTATTACACATTTGAAAGATCTTATGACATTTGAGGCGTACAAGTACGCCTACATGAATTGGAAATAAATCTGTTGTTGAAAGTCAGCACTGTGTGTTTATCTAATCTACGTTTCCGTTTTGCTCTCATTCTGCCTGCGCTACAAGAAAGTAGAAGGCACCATATATACGAGGCCATTGTAGCTACCCTCATTGATTAAAGGGCAGAAATATTTAAAAAAAATATATCAGTGAACTTGCGTATGTTTCTTAAGTGTCTTCATCAACCTGCCACGACCGTTCTAACATGCCATTAAGCAAGCAGAACAAGTGGCGATGTCTAGGCGACCAGAAAAGAGAAAAAGAAGTAAAAAGTAAAAAAAGTAAAAGGAAGTAGCACGCGTTCGAATGAGAATGTCAAACTAATTTAACTAATGACTCGTGAGCGTGCAGGCTTTCGCCTCCATCGTCTTTAGTTTACGCTAAAGTGACTCAACTTTTTCGGAGGTTGATATAATACATTTTGCCTACCATAGAAACCTGTATTCCAAAATTTCACATCAGTACAAATCTTACCTATGAGCGCCAAACGTGCGCGCAAACAAACAGAGCATTTTATCTGCAAAACTGATATTATATATCTTACTTAGCCCATATTAGAAGATTGAATATGAAAAACCTCGCACGCGAGCAACTTTCTTTTCATTGGCAGCCTTCAGCACCTGTCCTGGCAGGCTGTTGCAGGAACTGCCACCGAGAAGTTCTTTAAAACCTACCTACGCATCATACATTCACTTCACTAGCCTATTTATGATGCGGCGCAACTTACTTTCCTCAGCCTCACAATATCCCAACCTTTGTGCCACCACTGCGCCATCTAGGGTCGTCTCGCAAATACTTATTTTTGTCAGCGTGACGACTTTAAGGAGGACGAGCAAATATTGAACGTAGGCCAATTTTGCTACGCTTTATATATCTGTAATGACATATAAGGAACATCTCATTGCGCTTCATGTTTCCCATCGCTATGGAAACTTGCTATTTTTCAGTAGCGCGCCTAATCATCAAAAACGTTCTATCATTGTTCATCACTCATGGTCGACGTGCGTCATATCTCTCTGGCGAAGCTGCAACGGAGACGTCAAAGAAGATAGGTCAGCACTTTGAGGTGCCATTCTCCACCACGTCTAGGCGTGTTTTGGGCTTCGCTGTCCTTATTGGTCGCGACAGTAAAGTACACGTTACAGGTATGAACCTTTAGCGCACAATAGGAAACAAATCATCAAGAAATGAAATGGCAATTAGAGGCACCATCAAGCAAATAATTTCCAGTCGTGTGTACTCACTGGCGACCGCTCGTTTTGGTGACGAATAATCTGGCAGCAAAATCTGCGCACACATGCAAAGGGCGGAGGGCACGGGATTCATATTATGGCTTTTCCACAGAAGAATATGGTAGCAACAGTCGCGCACCGCTATACCGAACGTCTTATTCATTTTTTATGGATAAGTAGCTCATTTCCTGTAATGGTTTTATGTTCCTAAATTTTTTCGTAAGCGTTCATACGGCGAAATGGGCTA
The DNA here is from genome assembly GCF_023375885.2 of Dermacentor andersoni. Classification (NCBI taxonomy): domain Eukaryota; kingdom Metazoa; phylum Arthropoda; class Arachnida; order Ixodida; family Ixodidae; genus Dermacentor; species Dermacentor andersoni. The sequence goes on from NC_092816.1 coordinate 134,670,302, forward strand.
CATTACGTTATTCTTGAGAAGGTGCTTAGGACAACATTTAAGGCGGTGCCAAACCTTCACAATCTATATAAAAATTCTGAAGCGGCCCATGTTTTCATCTTCTACTAAGAAAGAGCACGCTTGCAAAATTTCCGGACACTACTCCAAAGCTTTAACTCCCAGCTTCATGGAGGAAAATATGCTGTGGCTACACTAGACGGTGACAAAGGCGGTGACAGAGCAAGGCTCGCAAGCAACTCTTCTCAGGTGCGAGGAAGCGCAGAGTTGAATGGTGAAATAAAGACTTCGTTCCCCTCGAGATGGTTGGCCGAGGTGGTTCACAGAAACGTGAAACAATGACAGAAAAAACTGACACTCGCATCAGTATCCTTACGTGATTTGTGCACGAAAGCATTCAAACTTAGCTTAATTCACCTGAATCCACTTCATTCCACCTTAATTCACTTTTATTCACCTTCATTCCTTTTGCTTCACCTTAAGCGACTTTACTCCATCTTAATTAACCTCACTTTAACATCTCAAATCTACCTTAATTCACCTTAATCCACGTTACCCTAATTTGAACGAAATTTCGTTCTCGTTCCGTATTGAAAATTTGTATGCGAATTCTAAGAGAAATGAACGAGGTGTATGCATATCGCACAGATTTGAATGATAAGTGAACCAAATGATATGCATATTGAACGAGACCTCGTAGAAAATGAGCGAGATCTGTTTGATGTGCTACGCAGACTTTTACGAAGTGCACGAGATTTATGCCATGTGCTATGAGAATGCGTAGAGCGTGTATGGGATGTATGCGATGTGCTGCGTAGACCTAACGACATTATGTATGAGCTGAATGAGGTGGCGTGTGATGTGTACGCACTGTAGCCGTATGCGCAACGTGATCTTTGAGGATCACTATGAACTGCCTAGAAAGTATGTGCACTTAACTCGTAGTGCATTGAAAAGCTTATTAATGACAGGGAGGCTTATGATGACTTGTTTCTAGTACATTCAAAAGCATGCCCAATGTGCTGAATGATGACATTGAACCATTGTGACACATATACCAGCACAGATTACAGAGCGAACAAGAGGTCCATTTCTGAAATTTTATGCAATGAACACATACATCCCCATCAAAGCTGGCGCCGGTACTATTGATACAATGATTTGCACTTGGGGACGTATTCGCGGATGAATACTTACAGCAATACTACTGCCTCTGCATGACGCATTCCTCCAGCAGCCAATAAATGCTGGATAGCACAATGATACCGTCGAAAGCTATCGTCCCAGAATAGATCCCTTGTTCAGAATAGATAATGCTAAGATTATAATGCAATATAGGAGTTGGGTACATTCAAAGTTTCATAATTCAATGCTATACGTTTGTTTGTGCGCACAATAAAAGAACCTGGCAATGTGATTATAGCGCATTGGAAACACATCCAACAAGGGCGAGTTGGCAAAAGAGTTTATTGCATGCAGTTTGATCAGTGACAGAAGGTGCACACAATTTGTCACATGCTAATATTATTGCTTGCCTCAGAAATGGCAGTCAGATATGGTAATGGGCGAAGTTGTAGCTGCATATTTTTCAAAGAGCTAAGTGTGTCATCCACAAAACTGTCACAAACAAATCTGCTAGTCTCTTTTCTTTAGCCATGCTAAGAGTATGTTAGTGCCTGTTTATGTGAAACCGTAGCAGACAGGCATGAAATGGGCCATGCATGCCAACATGCAAAAAATAAAAAGCAGAACCACAAAACACAGTATAATGAAGTCGGCGAATAAATTGCGAAAATAGCAGTGAAATCCATCGCACTGTCACAAGTAAATCAAAACCAATGAAATTAGATAACCATGAATCACTCAAAATGTTATACGATGAATGCACAATTACTCCTATGAAAAATTATTTGCACTAAGTCCTTCACAAATTGCTGAGAGAGCTTCAGTTATTAAAATATCCTCATATGGGCACAGCAGTGGCAAAATCGAGATTAGGGCCACAACTCGGTTACAATTATTTGCCTACATACTACACGAAATTGCGTTCGAAGTTAAAGGAGAAATGACAAAGTACTTCGTGTGCCAATGATGGTTAAGCGCAAGGCAATGCTTTGCCATGCGTTGAAAGGTGACCTGGTAGTCACCAAATGAAAAACACGTTTGCAAAGCGCTGGCACAATAACGACGCATGTCAGAAGCGAGCGTACACACAGACAGAACGCGAGCAATTTCTGAAAGCACTCGCGAAAGACTGTACGGAGGTTCTTACGCATTCTACGCCTATCAGACGCGCGCGCGCACACACACATACGCATAGAAGGCAAGGAGTTTCCGAAAGCACTTGGTAGTCACCAAATGAAAAACACGTTTGCAAAGCGCTGGCACAATAACGACGCATGTCAGAAGCGAGCGTACACACAGACAGAACGCGAGCAATTTCTGAAAGCCCTCGCGAAAGACTGTACGGAGGTTCTTACGCATTCTACGCCTATCAGACGCGCGCGCGCACACACACATACGCATAGAAGGCAAGGAGTTTCCGAAAGCACTTGGTAGTCACCAAATGAAAAACACGTTTGCAAAGCGCTGGCACAATAACGACGCATGTCAGAAGCGAGCGTATACACAGACAGAACGCGAGCAATTTCGGAAAGCACTCGAGAAAGACTGTACGGAGGTTCTTACGCATTCTACGCCTATCAGACGCGCGCGCGCACACACACATACGCATAGAAGGCAAGGAGTTTCCGAAAGCACTTGGTAGTCACCAAATGAAAAACATGTTTGCAAATCGCTGGCACAATAACGACGCATGTCAGAAGCGAGTGTACACACAGACAGAACGCGAGCAATTTCTGAAAGCACTCGCGAAAGACTGTACGGAGGTTCTTACGCATTCTACGCCTATCAGACGCGCGCGCGCACACACACATACGCATAGAAGGCAAGGAGTTTCCGAAAGCGCTTGGTAGTCACCAAATGAAAAACACGTTTGCAAAGCGCTGGCACAATAACGACGCATGTCAGAAGCGAGCGTACACACAGACAGAACGCGAGCAATTTCGGAAAGCACTCGCGAAAGACTGTACGGAGGTTCTTACGCAGTCTATGCCTATCAGACGCGCGCGCGCACACACACATACGCATAGAAGGCAAGGAGTTTCCGAAAGCGCTTGGTAGTCACCAAATGAAAAACACGTTTGCAAAGCGCTGGCACAATAACGACGCATGTCAGAAGCGAGCGTACACACAGACAGAACGCGAGAAATTTCGGAAAGCACTCGAGAAAGACTGTACGGAGGTTCTTACGCATTCTACGCCTATCAGACGCGCGCGCGCACACACACATACGCATAGAAGGCAAGGAGTTTCCGAAAGCACTTGGTAGTCACCAAATGAAAAACATGTTTGCAAAGCGCTGGCACAATAACGACGCATGTCAGAAGCGAGTGTACACACAGACAGAACGCGAGCAATTTCTGAAAGCACTCGCGAAAGACTGTACGGAGGTTCTTACGCATTCTACGCCTATCAGACGCGCGCGCGCACACACACATACGCATAGAAGGCAAGGAGTTTCCGAAAGCGCTTGGTAGTCACCAAATGAAAAACACGTTTGCAAAGCGCTGGCACAATAACGACGCATGTCAGAAGCGAGCGTACACACAGACAGAACGCGAGCAATTTCGGAAAGCACTCGCGAAAGACTGTACGGAGGTTCTTACGCAGTCTACGCCTATCAGACGCGCGCGCGCACACACACATACGCATAGAAGGCAAGGAGTTTCCGAAAGCACTCGCGAAAGACAGTATGGACATTCTTACAAGAAAGCAAATCAAGCCGGCGTGGCAGCATTGCCCGATGCACAAACGGCACTACTCATGAACGTACACGTCCGTAGAACGGCGCACAACAAGCCGGAACAAAGTGTACCGATGACAACACTCGTCATAAAATCCGTAGTCGATTATGCCGCTGAGAAACACGAACGCATTGTAACATTCACAAACGAAACGACGATGTTCTGGGAATTTCAAGCAGATTTTGCAACCTTGACCGGTTTCTCCGCAGGTTGCTGTGATCGCTGTTGAAAGCGATGTCAGCAACGTTGTTGAAACAGGCCGCGTAACACGCACAACATGGAAATAATACGTTGCTACTACTCAATGATCACGGGTACCGGAAGCAGAGACGCCGAAGTAAACAACACAGCATACCTCCATCATGAGGAAATGACGTCATTTCCTCTCTTTGGTTGTCAGCCCATAGCGTTGCATTGCGGACCGAGGTTTATAAGCATAGAGTTTTATAGAACAAATGAAACTCTATGTTTATAAATATTTTCTCGGTTACACAGCTCTTCCTTTCGAGCCGGGCGCGACTTGTTCCTGGGGCTGTGACGGCGCTGTGGTCGAGCTCTGCGCCAAGTAAGCGGCGCTGCTACGTATACATCTGCACGCTAGTTGCGGGTGTTTGCGCTTCTTCTTGTGCTGCAGCCAATTTTATTTGCTCACTGCTTGTGCCTTATCACTATCTTCGTGCACGTGGCCGGCGGTCGAAGTCTCTTGCGTCCGGTGCAAGTTCTACGCTCACGGAGACGCAGTACCTGCGACGTGTGCGTCACCGAGTGGTAATATTGCGCACGCACTTTCGTTTGTGGCCCACTTTTTTTTCGTCTCCTGAGATAAACCTTACTCCTGGAGCCATATTGTATATCATGTTACGGAACTTCATGACAACACGCCGACGTGGTTCATGTCTGTTCCCACCAGCAGGTGCAGGAAAGCTCCTACAAGCGGCACATCATTCCTCCCGCAGTCAAATCCGCGTTGTTACTTTAGAATTAGCAAAATGCCATTTCCTGCGCGGAGAGAGTTTTGGGGGAAATCATACAACGCATCTGATGTACAGTTTCAAGATGGTGACATGCTCAATTCACATGTTACGCTTCGCATGGCATTAGCGGCAAGGTCGTCGAAAGTGAGCGCTGTGCATGAAAAAATGTCCTGGTACGACATGAGCAGCCCCCGCAGCGCGTGCACGTGTTCGGCCGCAAGGTCAGTGGCGATCATTTTTGTTATGTTATCTAACATGGCGGGGTTGGAATCAATAGCAGCAGGAGGCGGTGCAGCCGGCTCACTTAAGACGAAAACATGACAGTCGGAGGCTGGAGCTAGGATTGCAAAATAGATGCCCTGTGGTATAAGTGGAGGGCATAGTCCCAAATTCACAATAGGGAGGCTTGAGGCATTGCCCCTTGGTACTGATGACCGAGTGCGGGAACATGACATTCTGCGAGATGAAGACGCTAGTGTTGGGCGACACGATGTAGTCGCTGTCGTCCAGAGGAGGATAAGAAGAGATGTCGATGTACGCCACGGCTAAATGTGGTAGACGGATGTAATCGGCAGAACACAGCCGAGTCGGCGCAGGGTCAGAAGTCTCAACTTCATTAGGTAAGGCAAGCTGGATAACCCTTCTAGAGTCGTCAATAAAAGCCGAATGTGCCGAGAAAAAGTGAAGTGCTAAGATGATGGCATGTGGGCACTGATACAAGACGTAAAACAATATTGAAGTGTGGCGTCCGGCAGCAGTGACAGGGGCCGTACACAACCCAGCAAGAGGCGGAGTAGCACCATCGGCTACGAGGACTGAAACGATCAGAGCAGGGGTAAGAACTTTCTTCAGAAGAATACGGAGGTTTGAGTTCATGAACAGTATGTGCGCGCTGGTGTCAATGAGAGCGATAACAGGTATACTGTCCCCGTGTACGTTGATGAAATTGTGATGTAAAGATAGTGTGAGCAGAGGAATTTCGGGTCGGGTCGTCGTGGCAGGCTCACCTCTTGGAGCTGCGCCCGTTAGTTTCCCGATGAGTGGTGGGAGTATAAGTGAGAAGGAGAGCGACGACGCAGAAGTGAGCGGGGCAGGTGTAGGGATGGCGAAGGGGAGCGGTTTGATCGTGCTGGCGATGATGGCGCAGCGTTGTCGTCGTCATTGTGTACCGGCACTCGGGAGCTATCACCTGGACGTTGGGTGTTTCGATAGCTCGGCTAAGACTGCGAGTTGGAAGCACTGCTACAATGGCGGGAAATTCGGCCAACGCGTCCACATCAGAAGCAGATGGGCCTGTCATCGGAAGTGCGCCATTCTGCTGAATTCCTATAACGAGGACAAACGGTTTGACATCTGTATAACTCAGGTGCGGTGGGTGGGCGCTAGTCATGTTCACTGACCAGGCGAAGCGCCTGTTATCCTGCGTTTGCTAGTTCTGGGCGCACACCAGTTTGTATAGGGCAAATGGTTGAATGGGAGTGGTCGGAATTACGCACTTGTAAGGGAACTTGGGAGGCAGCTTAAACCTCGTGGTGGATGATGCGCACAATATTGTCGGGTCCAGCAGGAACGGGTGGAACGGGTGGGAGACAGAGCTGCTCGCGGTTAGACGTCGCAGCCGTGCTCGGAAGACGTGTGAAGTTCGGAGTAACGTGGCGACTTCTTGCTTCTTCATAGCGTCAGCATTCATTGATGGCGACTTGCACTGTGTCTGAGTTCTTAAAAACCAGAAGTTTAAACTCTTCATACGCGTTACCTTTGAGGCTATGCGCTACCTTATATGTTTCCGGCATCGTATCATCGACTTTGCGACAAAGCGCGAGCACGTCCTGGATGCACCTCACATAGGACTCGATGCAAGTCTGAGCTCGGCATGCGAATTCTTTCTGCGCAGCCGGGTGGCGTCCCATGGGTTTGCCGAACAGATGGAGGAGCTTTTGCTTACGTACCTTCCAGCTCGTAAGTTTCTGTTCGTGGTTGAGAAACCACACTTGTGCCGTGGTCGCCAGGTAAAGTATGCTATTCGCTAGCATCAGAGTCGGGTCCCCGTTGTTGCTAGCGCTCACCCGTTTGTATAGTTGAAGCCAATCTTCGACGTTGGTGTTGTCAGAGCCGGAAAGGGTCAGGTGGTTGCGGGAGGACGACAGGCGGGTGGCGGCGGATGGTTGAGGCACGGTTGGTGACCTGCTGGAAGCAATGCCGTCCCCGCCGTGCGCTGGTATTGTAGATGTCGCCAAGGAGTGTCAGCTGCATAGATCCGTGTTGAAACCTGAAAAACCGCCACTCTCCACCAAAATTTTAAGGGGAGAAAAGATGCGTGACAAGATATTTACAAGATGTATACAACGGGCAGAAGAGAGGCATACAAGATGGCACCCGTGCGCACGGCTATCGGCGATCATCGTCTTCGTCGGTCATCTCATCATCATGTGCTCCTACCGCGGCTCGCAGCAATATATATATATATATATATATATATATATATATATATATATATATATATATATATATATATATATATATATATATATGTATATATGAACGAGAAGAAAGCGGGTTAGTCGAGGCGCCCGATTTTTTATTAATCACATCATAAGAAGTCAGCAAAGGCACCAAGGGCAACGCGGGGAAGTTACTTGTACTTGCTAATTGAACTAAAAAAATAAGTTAATTCCAATGAAAGTGGATCAAAGAACAATTAGCCGCAGGTGGAGAACGATTCCTCGTATTCGTATTACGCGTGCGATGGTCTTACCATTTGAGCGACTGCGGCACCGTTTTACCATCCACTTTCTTGGGTATTTATGTTTTTACTGCTAGAACTAACCTTGTGAGTGTTTGCCGGCGTCACCACTCGCAATCCTTGGTGGTGGATGTGGAACATCCTTCCTGCCGGAGGCGTCACGAGTACGTGATCTTCTTCGGTGAAGGCAACTGGTAAATAAACTCACACAGGGTACCTGAAGGCATCAATGTTGCCGCATTCGAGACTCTTGTTATGTAAGGAATGACAAGAAAGAGGGACAAGCGAGGGGCCGCATTTTTTGATTATTGACACCGTAAGAAGCGTATTTCACGTGTCTGGCTTTCCACACTTCATACATATGTCCTTATTCAACTTTCACGCTCTTAATGATAGCGCACTAAGGGATTTCCAGATCTAAATCTAGCCAAATGTTGCTAGCATGTGAAAGTAAGCCAGTATAACCTAGAATATCCAGAATGAGTTAGGACAAATTCACAAGGTAATTACTGAAATGAGAAAAAATACTCCATTATATGGCTTCCTGACTGGTAAGCCAAGTCAGGAGTATAAAAATGGCCAATGTGTATAGAATTATCGATATAGTAAGGCTCCTGTAAGGTGAGCCTGTGATCACACTATAATTTTACGGTACTGGCTCTCCTGGGCATTGCGCCACCTCCTTCACGCGGCGCAGTAGTCGTGATACTGGTGCGCACTGTGAAGTTCCATTGCATAATTATTGGAGCGAGCTCTGGCGCTAGTGTCTACGGGAGCTTCAAGCGGGGCAATTCAGAGAGCGTGCAAATGACGTTTAGTATACACGAGTTTGCATATACTTTGGCCTTCTGGCTTCTAATGGCATCGCAATTTTGGAAACTCATCATTTTCAACACATACTGTAATGTTGATAAACAAACAATACAATTTCCCGATGGCGCGATTCGAACCCAAGAACTCTAGCCCCAAAGCATGATATTGACGCATTGCGCGACGGACGAACGCATCCAGAAGCAGCACTGAACTCCTTTAAGAATTTCTCACAGGCACGCCCGCACGCTGATACCCTTGGCGCACTTCGATTTGGCTGCCACCTTGACGGGCCGAAATGCTGCAATTAGTAGCCATCGCGCGTGCACGCAGACTCTTCTGCTTTAGTGAACTGTAGATTGCTGTCAGATTTAGAACTATGAAGCTAAACAAAGCTTAATGAAGAAAGCCACGAGAACGTCTAAGACAAAGAAAATCAAACACATACATTAGGCATCATTCTGACGGTGGCTGAACGACCTATTGCGCCAGAGTTCCTCTACTTGATGTTGTAGGAAACTCTATGGCGTGCGTCTGTCACGGGGGAACGCGTGCTCATCGATGAAACTATTGGACACCAGGTCTACGCCCGCCATATCCACAGCTGCTTCTGCTGTCGCGAGAACTGCAGACATGTCTCGACCGAGGAAGGTGAGCGTTGCTTGTACGTCACGCGCCAGAACAGCCAGAGATAGGAAGCACTACCTTAGTCCAACCGAAGAAGAGTAGCAGGAATGTTTAGCTCGGAAAGGCGCAAATATGGAGCCACATTACTGTGCTGCCCAGCAGGATAACGCTTGTTAAGGATGTCTTTGCTGTTTTCCATTTTGCCTGTGATTGCGGTTCTTTGCCTTTTTCCGCCTTTCTTTTTTGAATATTTTCTATAATCTTGAAATTGGTATTTTTTACGCAATCTTACATTCCAATTTTCCATTCGTGTGCCCAAAGGACACCACGCAAACCGGCTAGTGGAAGCTACTCACTGAAAATTTTTTGTTTGTATTTTGGCTGATCGCGATTCCTTGCCTTCTTGTTTCCTCCTCTATGCAGTTAATTCTTGTTATGTTTTTAAAACGTTTTTGTGATGCCACGCGGGTGATACCAGTACACCTGCTTCACTTTTTCTGCCCAAATGATGTGATCAAAAGAGTCACGTTGACGCGAAAGCAGAAGAAACTGCTGTCAGAGCTGCAGAGTATTAGAGGAAGGGACGTGTATTTTGGACTTGTAGGCATATTAGGGTGTCAGAAGGCGCAAGACAGCTGAAAAGAGACAACATGGAGCATCTGATGAATGCAGATATTGAATCAAGTGCAGACAAAGAAGGTTATATCAATAATAATCACCGACAACAACCGTAACACACGGTCCCTCCTTTGCTGCAAGGCAGATCGAGGTATCCAAGGAGGTAACCACGTATTCAAGTCAATTTTTTATTACTTTATTTTGACGAGGTACTATGTGCTAGTAAAGCGTGCCTGATACTCTTTGTCACATTGCGGCGCATTTAGATCGTTGAACGGAAATACACATGCCATTCGAGCAAATTCCAACGTAACAGTTCGTCGGGCCGCCGATTCGCTCCCCCGATGGAGTTACCTGTAAAAGGAAATATTTTGTTGCAGGTTACGTCGGCAGACAAACAGCCATGACAATTAGCTATTAAGGAAACAAAGCGGAGAAAGCTGAGAAATGGCGCTGGGATCACGTAAGTGGTAACACTGAAGACATGGCGACTGCAGGGGATACCGTATCCGTGGAAAAAACAGCGACAAATCTCGTTGAAAAAACAGCCGTGAAAAAAGTGAACTGGAGCCCCATAACGTAAAACTATTCCAATATTGTCACGTGGTAGTGACGGTAAAGAACACTGTAGCAATACTGTGAAAGACAAAACTAGCTTTTATTGGGCGAACGTGTGCCCACAAAGACAGGCTACACTTAAAGCACAACCATAGCGGCGGACGCAGTCGGCGATCGTCTAAAATCTGATCAGCGGGTCAAGCGCGTCCGCTTTCATACATCAGTCGTCGAATGTTCCAGACTAATCTTTGGGACCCGCGTGTCTTCCACAAAGTTCTACACTATTCGAGTCGTGCATACATGCAATCAGATTACACAAGTTGCGGTGAAAGACAGTGAACGGAACCATTGATAACATTCCAGAAACTTCTTTTACATGCAAGCGCGTCCTGCGCTGTGCGATAACATTTGTTAGGCGGCGAAACATGGTCGCCCGGTAAAGATAAGTACACGTGCTAATACCCCCTTCTTAAAAAGCATCGACCCGATGCTGCAAACACACGAAAGCAATAAAGAAAAGCACTCGTAGCAAAGAAAACAACAAAATAAGGAAAGTTCGTCAGCGTCCGTAAAAGGGTTTAAGACGCACCACGTGGACCACTTCAGATCGTGCGCGGCGCCGCTCTGAATGCGAATTCCGTCTGGCACGACTTCAATAGTCCGGTGCGCCAATACGTCGGATGACCTTGTAGGGTCCGAAATAGCGTCGCAATAGTTTCTCACTCAGTCCTCGTCGTCGTATCGGGGTCCTTACCCAAACACGGTCGCCGGGCAGGTACTCGACGAAGCGTTGTCGGAGGTTGTAGTGTCGGCTGTCGGTACGCTGCTGGTTCTTGATCCGTAGGCGGGCGAGCTGTCGGGCTTCTTCGGCGCGCAGGAGATAGGTAGCGACGAAGTGACGTGCGGCAGCATAGCGTCGAGCGTCGTCGTCGGTTTCCTGCCGTAAACCAGCTTAAACGGTGTGATCTGTGTTGTTTCTTTCACCGCCGTGTTGTAAGCGAAGGTAACATACGGCAGGACCGCGTCCCACGTCTTGTGCTCAACGTCGACGTACGTACATTGCTCACATGTCGGCAAGGGTCTTGTTCAGGCGCTCCGTGAGACCATTCGTTTGCGGATGGTAGGCAGTTGTCCTCCTGTGGCTTGTCTGGCTATATTGCAGAATGGCTTGGGTGAGCTCTGCTGTAAAAGCCGTTCCTCTGTCGGTGATGAGGACTTCTGGAGCACCATGTCGCAGCAGGATGTTCTCGACGAAAAATTTCGCCGCTTCGGCTGTGCGGCCTTTCGGTAGAGCTTTAGTTTCAGCGAAGCCGGTGAGATAGCCCGTCGCCACGACGATCCACTTATTTCCGCAAGTTGATGTCGGAAACGGTCCCAACAAGTCTATCCCGATCTGCTGAAAAGGTCGGTAAGGAGGCTTGATCGGCTGTAGTAATCCAGCTGGCCTTGTCGGTGGTGTCTTGCGTCGTTGACAGTCTCGGCATGTCTTGACGTAACGGGCGACATCGGCGGTGAGGCGCGGCCAGTAATACCTTTCTTATATCCTCGATAGCGTCCGGGAGAAACCGAGGTGCCCAGCGGTTGGATCGTCATGTAGGGCGTGCAGTACTTCTGGACGCAGTGCCGACGGAACAACAAGAAGGTAGTTGGTGCGGACTGGGGAGAAGTTCCTCTTCACGAGTAGGTACTTTTCAAGCGTGAACGAAGACAATCCACGCTTAAATGCCCTAGGGACGGCGTCCCTGTGCCCTTCCAAATAATCGACGAGGCCTTTTAGCTCCGGGTCCCCTCGTTGCTGCTCAGCGAAGTCTTCCGCGCTTATTATTCCAAGGAAGGCGTCGTCACCCTCGTCATCTTGCGGCGGCGGGTCAATGGGGGCGCGTGATAGGCAACCGGCATCTGAGTGTTTTCGTCCGGACTTGTAGGTTACAGTGATGTCGTATTCATGTAGTCTGAGGCTCCACCGCGCGAGCCGTCCTGAAGGGTCCTTTAAGTTAGCTAGCCAACACAACGCCTGATGGTCGCTGACCACTTTGAATGGCTTCCCATATAGGTAAGGGCGGAATTTTGCTGTAGCCCAAATGATGGCGAGGCATTCCTTTTCAGTCGTAGAATAATTGCCTTCCGCTTTTGACAGCGACCAGGTAGCATACGATATCACCCGTTCAAGTCCGTCTTTCCTCTGGACTAGGTCCGCTTTCCGCTAGGTCTGCTTTCCTCTGGACTAGGTCCGCTCTTATACATCAGTCGTCGAATGTTCGAGACTAATCGTTGGGACCCGCGTGCCTTGCACAAAGTTCTACACTATTCGAGTCGTGCATACATGCAATCAGATTACACAAGTTGCGGTGAAAGACAGTGAACGGAACCATTGATAACATTCCAGAAACTTCTTTTACATGCAAGCGCGTTCTGCGCTGTGCGATAACATTTGTTAGGCGGCGAAACATGGTCGCCCGGTAAAGATAAGTACACGTGCTAATACCCCCTTCTTAAAAAGCATCGACCCGATGCTGCAAACACACGAAAGCAATAAAGAAAAGCACTCGTAGCAAAGAAAACAACAAAATAAGGAAAGTTCGTCAGCGTCCGTAAAAGGGTTTAAGACGCACCACGTGGACCACTTCAGATCGTGCGCGGCGCCGCTCTGAATGCGAAATGCCGTCTGGCACGACTTCAATAGTCCGGTGCGCCAATACGTCGGATGACCTTGTAGGGTCCGAAATAGCGTCGCAATAGTTTCTCACTCAGTCCTCGTCGTCGTATCGGGGTCCTTACCCAAACACGGTCGCCGGGCAGGTACTCGACGAAGCGTTGTCGGAGGTTGTAGTGTCGGCTGTCGGTACGCTGCTGGTTCTTGATCCGTAGGCGGGCGAGCTGTCGGGCTTCTTCGGCGCGCTGGAGATAGGTAGCGACGAAGTGACGTGCGGCAGCATAGCGTCGAGCGTCGTCGTCGGTTTCCTGCCGTAAACCAGCTTAAACGGTGTGATCTGTGTTGTTTCTTTCACCGCCGTGTTGTAAGCGAAGGTAACATACGGCAGGACCGCGTCCCACGTCTTGTGCTCAACGTCGACGTACGTACATTGCTCACATGTCGGCAAGGGTCTTGTTCAGGCGCTCCGTGAGACCATTCGTTTGCGGATGGTAGGCAGTTGTCCTCCTGTGGCTTGTCTGGCTATATTGCAGAATGGCTTGGGTGAGCTCTGCTGTAAAAGCCGTTCCTCTGTCGGTGATGAGGACTTCTGGAGCACCATGTCGCAGCAGGATGTTCTCGACGAAAAATTTCGCCGCTTCGGCTGTGCGGCCTTTCGGTAGAGCTTTAGTTTCAGCGAAGCCGGTGAGATAGCCCGTCGCCACGACGATCCACTTATTTCCGCAAGTTGATGTCGGAAACGGTCCCAACAAGTCTATCCCGATCTGCTGAAAAGGTCGGTAAGGAGGCTTGATCGGCTGTAGTAATCCAGCTGGCCTTGTCGGTGGTGTCTTGCGTCGTTGACAGTCTCGGCATGTCTTGACGTAACGGGCGACATCGGCGGTGAGGCGCGGCCAGTAATACCTTTCTTATATCCTCGATAGCGTCCGGGAGAAACCGAGGTGCCCAGCGGTTGGATCGTCATGTAGGGCGTGCAGTACTTCTGGACGCAGTGCCGACGGAACAACAAGAAGGTAGTTGGTGCGGACTGGTGAGAAGTTCCTCTTCACGAGTAGGTACTTTTCAAGCGTGAACGAAGACAATCCACGCTTAAATGCCCTAGGGACGGCGTCCCTGTGCTCTTCCAAATAATCGACGAGGCCTTTTAGCTCCGGGTCCCCTCGTTGCTGCTCAGCGAAGTCTTCCGCGCTTATTATTCCAAGGAAGGCGTCGTCACCCTCGTCATCTTGCGGCGGCGGGTCAATGGGGGCGCGTGATAGGCAATCGGCGTCTGAGTGTTTTCGTCCGGACTTGTAGGTTACAGTGATGTCGTATTCATGTAGTCTGAGGCTCCACCGCGCGAGCCGTCCTGAAGGGTCCTTTAAGTTAGCTAGCCAACACAACGCCTGATGGTCGCTGACCACTTTGAATGGCTTCCCATATAGGTAAGGGCGGAATTTTGCTGTAGCCCAAATGATGGCGAGGCATTCCTTTTCAGTCGTAGAATAATTGCCTTCCGCTTTTGACAGCGACCAGCTAGCATAAGATATCACCCGTTCAAGTCCGTCTTTCCTCTGGACTAGGTCCGCTTTCCGCTAGGTCTGCTTTCCTCTGGACTAGGTCCGCTCTTATACATCAGTCGTCGAATGTTCGAGACTAATCGTTGGGACCCGCGTGCCTTGCACAAAGTTCTACACCATTCGCGTCAGGCGATGAAATCAGATAACACAAGGCCCGGCGACAACAGACAGCGGATAGAAGCATCGATAACTTTCCAGAAACTTCGGATACATGCAGGCGGGTCCCGCGCTGTGCGATAACATTTGTTAGGCGGCGAAACGTGGTCGCCCGGTAAAGATGAATACACGTGTCAATATCTTTTTATTCCAATCTCCTGATGTCCAACTTGCGTAAAGGCCGACGCAAACATCGGGCCGTGACCCGCAAGGTTGTCTCAACAGACCAATCAAACGCGCTTCTTGTTTACAGGAGGTCACTTTTGGTTGCTTTAAAACCGAATAACATTGCGCACACTGACGGCTTGGCTTATCTAATTGGCTGACAAGAGGCGTATAGCACGCTCAACTGGAGAGGGATTCGATGGGGACGAGCTAGTGCACTCTAAATCAACAGCCGGATAAAGAGAGTGGTGCCGGCGTCTGCAATTGTTCCGCTTTCCCTTACTTGGCTTCAGGTGGCTGGTCGAAAATGGTGGCGGCATGCAGCGGAATGTTAAGAATGCCGCTAAAACGAATCCTCAGCAAAGAACAGTTGGCAGAACGAAGTCATAAACGTGCCGGAAGGGCTTGAAAACGTTACACAGCTACGCAAGAAGTTTTATTGCACGCACGTAAACCCAACCCTCAGGGAGTTGCGGGCAGCCAGTGCCTGAACGATGGGTGGCAGCCATCTGTTATTCCTTTCGGAACGGGGCGCCCATCGGCCATTCAGAAAGAAAAGATCAGTTTTGTTCGGCATGTTAATGCATCTGTAACGCGTACACCTGACATTGACGCGGTGAGTTTTCGCGGTTTTTTGATGTCGCGTGACAGACAGGTGAAGTAGATGCAGCCTGAACACTTTTGACCTATGGCCGAGGGCTAATCGCGAAAGGCGTCGAATCAGAAACAAGTATTTTCATTTTGTTCAGTCCAATGATGCATAATCAGTGTGCACGCGTCATATCAGATGGGGAGCTATCGCGGTTTTCGTGACGTCGTGACAAGCGAAGTGGGGGTGATTCAAAATACTTTTTGACCAATCGCTGAGGCCTTACTGCATAATTGGCATGGAAAAGTTTGGAATAGCTCAATGTTACAGCGCCCCTGGACTAAATTAAAAAAGAAACAGTCCAGGTTTCAAGATAGACCAGACATCGGCAACCGAGCCTGCAGTGACAAGCTAGGCCATCCAAAATCCTGGGCCTTCACTTGTTTTCTCCTCTCGGGCACTTGGGCTCCGCGCGGTCGCAAAAGTAGGAGCCCGAATTTTTAGGTTAAATTACGAAGGAATAATTGCAATGCGACCGTAAATTTTTTTGGTTACTAGCACTGCCCCGTGGAGCAAATTAATATGTTCTTTTATTCCATGTGTTTTGCGGAAAGAAAATGGGCCGAAAGCGCGGAAAGTACCGCCACCAGGAACTTTTTATAAGACTGACAGCAACATAAAATCCGCTGCGCTCTCAGTGACCCTGAGACTGACACTGTGGGATAGAATGCGCCCTTAAATATTTATCAAGATTTTTTTCGCGCATCCCTTCGCAGCATATGGCTCACTAACCGCGTGCACATCCATGAGAAGCGCTACTAGAAGAGGTCATCGTAAAAAAAAAAGGGGGGGGGGGAACACATAAGCTTTGCCTTTGAGAGTGGAACGCGATAGCATTCAAAGATCCCTGACTCCTTCTCACGCTTCCCGGCAACTGAAGTGTATGTAACGGTAATGTTTATCGGGAAACGCTCGCAGCGAACGCTATTGGGGGTGAGCTCCACCAATGGAAAAGCTGGCGCCACCGTCGGCGTGACATGGCATGAGGGATTACGTGGACACAGCGGGCGCGTCGGCTGCTTCGGAAGCGCCGAAGCGAGCTGAAAACGAAAGTTTTCAGTTTTCAACACGCGCCACGTGCAACACGCGCCACGTGCAACTCTTAACGAGATATTCTACGTATGCGTCTTCTATGGCCCATGGCCGCTGACCATTAGCACGGCCGCTGATCCAGCGGCCGTGGCCATTAGTACGCACAAGACCATTTAAGAGCTAATGCGCTTTCTGAAGGCAGCCGGACTAGATGGGCGCTTGGGAGTGAATATTCATGAGAGAATATGCACGAGAACTAACGTTGATATACAGTGTGCGCACAATGACTCTCATTGTTCTTTGCTCCTTCTTAGCTTTCTTCTCACTTTCCCTTTCCCGACATGTAGGGCAGCTGTGGTTAGCATCCCTCCCTTTCGAACCTGCCTCCCTCTCTGTTCTTCAGATCGCTGTCAAAGAATTGATTATTGTAGCTTAACTTTACAATCTTTCACAGTAGTTATATAGAACACTATAATATAAGTTCCTGGAATGAATTTGTCTCTCTGATATTCCTTACAACCACGAACTAAGTTATAATAGCAGTGGGCATAGCGCTCCATCAGAACTTGGCAGCTAATAAAGGACTGCGGCCCACGACCTCGTACAGACCATCTTAGCAACTGCTGGGCGGCTTTGACTAGGTGGTGAAATACCTCCGTGTATTTACCGCATATTTGGTTTGTTGAGGAATCACAGTCTTATTTTATTAGCAAGCCTCAAGAGATCGCGAGCAAAGTCAAGCTTATATTCTGTAACGTATGCTCACCAGGCACGCACCACCATCTCGTCTTGGAGTACCGTCTTCTCCCCTGCAGTCTCTGGAATCGTAACTCATCTGTAAAAAAGAAGTCGAGCCGTATCAGATACCATACTGCAGTTGTTTACAATATCGCAAGAGTCTACAGAAAACAGAAGAGGACAAATGAACATAGGGTGTAAATACGTGTTGTGTGCCACTTGCTATACATATTTCTTGGTATGCGCAAATACAATGATGTAGAGGACGCGGACTACGTAGTGGCCGCGGAATATGGAGAACGCAAAGCGATGGCCGTGGTAGGGGTAGACGCGGACGGATAACAGCTTGCGAGCGGAACCGTAAAAAGGGGACAACCACCATGTTGCGGAGGAATCCGCGATAGCACTAGCAGTGTCTTCCACCAAAGCTAGCATTATCATAGGCGGCTCACAGATCGTATTTCGTAATTTCGCGAGAGGACGCATCTCGCCAGAGGCGTTAAAAATGATAAATAATAACAGCGACCATCATCGCAGGACAATCAATTATTTGGGCACCCGCTCACTCCGCTGTCCCCGACAACGAGGCGGCTCACAACGTAGCTCGAGGACTTACTCGCCGAGCAAATCAGCCAGTCCAGCCGGCAACTAGAGGACACCGCAGGCTCAGTTACAAAGAAATCACCGATTATTATCCGCTGGGAATGGCCCGGTACCCACCAGCTCATCCGGAGCTGAGAAGCAGGCTGGCGTCTGCTGCAAACAAACATGTATCCTGACCCGGTGGCCTGCAGCAGATTCTATCGAGGGAAATACAATGATAAATATAAATTATCTAAGGGTAGGGCGGATCTGCCACATACTCTATGGGCATGCTCGAAGGCGGCCCCTTTCGAGGGCCACAAAATTCAAAACAAATTTAAAATGAAATATAATCCCTGCCCTTATGGAACACCCTCTGAAATGGGGGCCGTTAAGAAAATAAACTAAACCGAACTGAACTGAACCGGGAGCAGTGGGAGACCCTGTTGCTCAGCTCAGACCAATGAGAGCAGGTCTGGGCCATCCAGCTCGCCGAAGCAGCCGGGGAGAGACAGGGGATCTCGCCTGTCCGCTAGGCGGAGGGAGGCTGCGTCCGCCCCGTGATTGCTGGCATCATTGTATGCGGTGCAACATCCCAAGACATAGGCAAGCAATATGGGCGTTGTTTTCGGCAATTTTGACCTCGCAAACACCAAAGGTTCAATGCATCCTCGTTATCTGCGGTTTTGCAGATCTTTTGCTCCGCCGTTCGATGTTTAGAACGACTTTCTTGAGATATGTACCCAGACCCATTCCACGAATTTACATATGGTTTTCAAAAATGTGTGCCAAAACTAAATCCAGATTGCATTTCATTTGTGTCGCTCAAGGTACACGAGAGAGTGTAACCGACAAAACATAAAATAATAAATAGGTTAAGGGAATTTTGATTGCCAGAACCATAATCTCAGTGTGTGGTAGGCAGTAGCACAGCACCCCGCATTTGTGTCAAACACGTGGAGTTCTTAAACATTCACTTAATGCATGGTAGACTAGCCTCGTTGCATTATGCCTCATCGAGATAAGGCCGCGGTCGCCGGGATTGATCCTGTGACCGCAAAGTACCTTTTGATGCGTAACAATCCATAACACAGGTTACGGATCGAAAGACCTTCATCGTTGTATGCCCTGCCCTTAAATGCTACGTGTTCCAGCACCCGTTACCTCTTAGCCGATGGACATTTCGTGTCCCGAGACGACGTGCGTAGTGAAAAAGTTATTTCACGTTAGTTGGAAATAAACTAATATCCATTAAAAATCTCGGGTAGAAATGATGTCATTGCTTTGAAATCTAAGCAAATGTAGGGTAGAACCTGTTATCGGTTGGTTTGGCATACTTCGATTTCAGAGCAGCGGTGGCGTAGAGGTAGAACACCCGCCTCGCGTGCAAGAGGTCCGTGGTTCGAATCCCGGTGCCGCGCAATTTTCCACCGGATTAAAAAAAAAAAAAAATCCGCGTGTTGATAAAATTGCATAAACAGGCCTGGAGTGTGGCCTGATGCCGGTGACCAGAACCGGTAACACACTCCCTCACCAGAGCAGGATTGGCCACCCTGGTGCAGTACTTGGCCACAACCTCCTATATGAATACAACAATCGAACCCCGGCCCTCAGTCCCCAGCAGCCGCGAAGCAACTGACCACGGCGGCGGTCAGATCTGTGACGCTGCAGAGGGTGCTAAGAATCCCTGGCTCCGGACAGGCCGCCATTGGAATATGAACCTGGCAACGTTTAACGCAAGAACATTATCTAGTGAGGCGAGTCTAGCAGTGCTATTGGAAGAATTAGAAGGCAGTAAATGGGATATAATAGGGCTCAGTGAAGTTAGGAGGCCAAAAGAAGCATATACAGTTTTAAGGAGCGGGCACGTCCTGTGCTACCGGGGCTTAGCGGAGAGACGAGAACTAGGAGTCGGATTCCTGATTAATAAGAATATAGCTGGTAACATACAGGAATTCTATAGCATTAACGAGAGGGTGGCATGTCTTGTTGTGAAACTTAATAAGAGGTACAAAATGAAGGTTGTACAGGTCTACGCCCCTACATCCAGTCATGATGACCAGGAAGTCGAAAGCTTCTACGAAGACGTGGAATCGGCGATGGGTAGAGTGAAAACAAAATACACTATACTGATGGGCGATTTCAATGCCAAGGTAGGCAAGAAGCATGCTGGAGACAAGGCAGTGGGGGAATATGGCATAGGCACTAGGAATAGCAGGGGGGAGGTATTAGTAGAGTTTGCAGAACAGAATAATATGAGGATAATGAATACCTTCTTCCGCAAGCGGAATAACCGAAAGTGGACATGGAGGAGCCCGAACGGCGAGACTAGAAATGAAATAGATTTCATTCTCTGCGCTAACCCTGGCATCATACAAGATGTGGACGTGCTCGGTAAGGTGTGCTGCAGTGACCACAGGATGGTAAGAACTCGAATTAGCCTAGACCTGAGGAGGGAACGGAGGAAACTGGTACATAAGAAGCCGATCAATGAGTTAGCGCTAAGAGGGAAAATAGAGGAATTCCAGATCAAGCTACAGAACAGGTATTCGGCTTTAAGTCACGAAGAGGATCTTAGTGTTGAAGCAATGAACGACAATCTTGTGGGCATCATTAAGGAGTGTGCAATAGAGGTCGGTGGTAACTCCGTTAGACAGGATACCAGTAAGCTATCGCAGGAGACGAAAGATCTGATCAAGAAACGCCAATGTATGAAAGCCTCTAACCCTACAGCTAGAATAGAACTGGCAGAACTTTCGAAGTTAATCAACAAGCGTAAGACAGCTGACATAAGGAAGTATAACATGGATAGAATTGAACAAGCTCTCAGGAACGGAGGAAGCCTAAAAGCAGTGAAGAAGAAACTAGGATTTGGCAAGAATCAGATGTATGCGCTAAGAGACAAAGCCGGCAATATCATTACTAATATGGATGAGATAGTTCAAGTGGCTGAGGAGTTCTATAGAGATTTATACAGTACGAGTGGCACCCACGATGATAATGGAAGAGAGAATAATCTAGAGGAATTCGATATCCCAGAAGTAACGCCGGAAGAAGTAAAGAAAGCCTTGGGAGCTATACAAAGGGGGAAGGCAGCTGGGGAGGATCAGGTAACAGCAGATTTGCTGAAGGATGGTGGGCAGATTGTTCTAGAAAAACTGGCCAGCCTCTATACGCAATGCCTCAAGACCTCGAGCGTACCGGAATCTTGGAAGAACGCTAACATAATCCTAATCCATAAGAAAGGCGACGCCAAAGACTTGAAAAATTATAGACCGATCAGCTTACTGTCCGTTGCCTACAAAGTATTTACTAAGGTAATTGCAAATAGAATCCGGAACACCTTAGACTTCCGTCAACCAAAGGACCAGGCAGGATTCCGTAAAGGCTACTCAACAATAGATCATATTCACACTATCAATCAGGTGATAGATAAATGTGCGGAATATAACCAACCATTATATATAGCTTTCATTGATTACGAGAAAGCGTTTGATTCAGTCGAAACCTCAGCAGTCATGGAGGCATTGCGGAATCAGGGTGTAGACGAGCCGTATGTAAAAATACTGAGAGATATCTATAGCGGCTCCACAGCCACTGTACTCCTCCATAAAGAAAGCAACAAAATCCCAATAAAGAAAGGCGTCAGGCAGGGAGATACGATATCTCCAATGCTATTCACAGCGTGTTTACAGGAGGTATTCAGAGACCTGGATTGGGAAGAATTGGGGATAAGAGTAAATGGAGAATACCTTAGTAACTTGCGCTTCGCTGATGATATTGCCTTGCTTAGTAACTCAGGGGACCAACTGCAATGCATGCTCACTGATCTGGAGAGGCAGAGCAGAAGGGTGGGAGTAAAAATGAATCTGCAGAAAACTAAAGTAATGTTTAACAGTCTCGGAAGGGAACAGCAGTTTACGATAGGTAGCGAGGCACTGGAAGTGGTAAGAGAATACATCTACTTAGGACAGGTAGTGACTGCTGATCCAGATCATGAGAGTGAAATAATCAGAAGAATAAGAATGGGCTGGGGTGCGTTTGGCAGGCATTCGCAGATCATGAACAGCAGGTTGCCATTATCCCTCAAGAGAAAAGTGTATAACAGCTGTGTCTTACCAGTACTCACGTACGGGGCAGAAACCTGGAGGCTCACGAAAAGGGTTCTACTTAAATTGAGGACGACGCAACGAGCTATGGAAAGAAAAATGATAGGTGTAACGTTAAGGGATAAGAAAAGAGCAGATTGGGTGAGGGAACAAACGCGCGTTAATGACATCTTAGTTGAAATCAAGAAAAAGAAATGGGCATGGGCAGGACATGTAATGAGGAGGGAAGATAACCGATGGTCATTAAGGGTTACGGACTGGATTCCGAGGGAAGGGAAGCGTAGCAGGGGGCGACAGAAAGTTAGGTGGGCAGATGAGATGAGGGAGTTTGGAGGGTCAACATGGCCACAATTAGTACATGACCGGGGTAGTTGGAGAAGTATGGGAGAGGCCTTTGCCCTGCAGTGGGCGTAATCAGGCTGATGATGATGATGATGATGATGACTTCGATTTCTGATAGATCGGCGCTTACACGAATCACACAGACAATATGGATGTAGCCCTCTTCTGTGTCCTCCGTCTGAGCATCGGTCCTCCAGAATTTTCCTGGTCCTTTAGTTTTCTGTTAGTGTTCGGCAGTGGGAGGAAAAAGCAAAACAAGGGCCGTATTCTGTAGCGGTTCGCTTTGGAACCGGTTCCTTTTGGCTGTTGCCATTGGTCGGCGCTTCGTTGTCGTCATCCCTCCCTGGTGGGCGGGACGACAAATTTTTTTGACGTCACACAGCTTGTCAATCATCTGGAAAGGAACCGGTTCCCTGCTACGAGAGGAACCGCGGAGAAGTGGTTCGCTCGAGGGTTGCGCGCGGTGGCGAGAAGATGTCGAGGGTTGCTGGGGCAACCGTGGCTGCCAGCTAGTCTCGCGCCAGCTGACGAGCCGGCACCTAGACGAGACGAGACAGAGACGGCAATGGCGGCTCCTTTGGTTGTGCTGCTGGCGAGCGCCGAAAGTCAACGACGCGTCGAGTGGCAACGACGCGTTCTGCATGGCCGAAGAAGAGTTTCGAATGCATTTTAGGCTCTCCAAAGACACAGTGCGACGTCTTTGCGATGAGCTAGTAGAACATCTCGGACCTCAATGATTTCGTGGTGTCGACACTACGATGAAAGTGCTGTGCGCGCGGCGGTTTTTTGCCGCCGGGAGCTTTCCAGTGCGTCGGAAATGAAGAAGCGATTGCACTGTCTCAGCCTTCGGTCAGCCGGATCATTACAGCTGTCCCCAAGGCCATTACGATTGTGGGCAAAGAAAAAGGATTGGTTAGATTCCCATCCATGGCGCAACAGAAAGCCGCCGTCAGCTGCTGGCCCAACACATACGACGCGTTTGCTAGGCAGGGGTGCTCCTCGACAAATGAAACGAGCATTTCGCGCTGCCTAGCTCAAACGTGAGGACCCAGCCGCCTGTTTTGCGCGACGACATCGTTTCGGTTTCGGCGCGCGAACAAGTCCAAAACGTAAACAAAGCGAGGCAAGTTGTTTGCATAACGTATGGCACACCACCTAGCGACTAAATAAGAAAACAACACAAATAAAATTACAACTCCCAGTAGCCGTCTGCGCCGCAAGCTCACATTTATTATTGTTCTATACAAACCAATGTTTTTTTATCAAACCAGCAACATCCTTCAATTGCTATACCGTCCCCCAAGTACAAACAAAAATGATGACGTGATCTTCCGGCAGACCGCGGCTCGTTGATTGGTTCCCCTCATGCCGCCCCGTTCCACTCTTTCTCCGAGTGACGTAATCCAGACGTAACAGCCAAAAGGAACCGGTTCCAAAGCGAACCGCTACAGAATACGGCCCCAAATTTGTACATGGCAGATCACTGTTGAGTAAATCAGGTTTGTGGTGTATTTTGCTTTGACATGGCGTGGATTGCGAGGAGTGGCCAAAGGGGTCAACATGGGCCGCTGGTTCGTGTCAGAAGGCTTGACGAGAGTAAGATCGCCAATCTACGATCACGACAATGGAACGAGCGCGACGGCTTCACGACCAGGTGCACATACCTAGTGGCCCAGGCAGGCAGATAACATGAACCACTAGGGTGGCGTGAGAGATTAGATAGATAGATAGATAGATGGATGGATAGATAGATAGATAGATAGATAGATAGATAGATAGATAGATAGATAGATAGATAGATAGATAGATAGATAGATAGATAGATAGATAGATAGATAGATAGATAGATAGGTAGATAGATAGGCAGAAGGCTGAAGCAGGCAAAGAACGTTATAAGCAAGAAATACCGAGCATGTAGCTGACTTTCATCGACGAACCGACTAGGTACTAAATGTGGGCTGCTGCTTCTCCGATATCCGCACCGGCAAGAGACAGGCAGAGGAAAGGGGGAAAGGCAGGGAGGTTAACCAGAGGGGAAGATCCGGTTTGCTACGCTACGCTGGGGAGAGAGGGGAGGGGTAGGTAAAGTGATAACAAAGCCGAGATAAAGAAAGAAAGGAGCACAGACATAGAATCACAGTCGGTCACTGTCGCCGCATACTGTCACAGCGCACCACAGTGGTCCTTTCTGCATTTACGCCCATGTCTCCACCCTCTAGCACCCTTTACGGCCAAAACACCCTATCGTAAGGGTGTATACCACACATAAGGTGTGACATCGCTCGAAAAAGGGTGTTGAATTGACGACTGAAGGGTGTTGAACGCATCGATGCATAAGTCTGGGTAACGTGTATACGTTACTGTATACGTTATACGTTACGTTACGTTACGTTACTGTATACGTTACGTGTATACGCAATATGTTTATGTATTGCGTTTTTAATGGGAAAGCATTTTGTGTCCTTTCAGGTAGAAAAGCTGGCGTTCTCCGCAACAACAATCCATATGGGACCCTGCTCATGCCAATCTTCCATTTCCCTTGAAAGCATTGAGAAAGCAGGCAGAACCGCGCCGCCCGTTTTATTCTCTCAAATTATTCACGTCATTCCAGCGTCACGTCCATGAAAAGAACACTAGGTCTACCTGACCTCTGGTTACGTCGCAAATACTCTCGTATCTGTGTTTTTCATAGAAAATGCTACTTTAACCCTTCTCTTAAAAACATCTTTTCACCACACCAAGTCAAAGCTCGTCTCGCTTCGACCATCAACACAAAATTGATGTGCCATTCTTCCTTTTTGCCAAGAACAGCCACTGAATGGAACCGCCTTCCCGTCTCCACAGTCTCGACTTGCGACACCACTAATTCAATATCGCTGTTGAAATTATCTTATAGTTTCATTTTCTATTCTTGCCCTGCACTGCAAATATTGTATATTTTCACCACTTCTTTCTGTTGTACCTACGAGGCTTTGAAAGTATAATAAATAAATAAATAAATAAATAAATAAATAAATAAATAAATAAGATGTAACGTCATCAGCGTCTTTTATAATGTCAGTATGATACAGAAGGTAGTAAATAGAACAACGTTAATTATGAGCAATTATGGGTGATTAATGTGAATTCGGGTGGAATAAATTGGATTAAGTTTCGCACAAACTATTGCAAGGTGAATTACGGCAGATTAAGGTAGAATTGTGAAGGACACACGTGGACAATGCATGAACCAACGTATCACGGTCACGTGATAATTCCAAGGGTACATCCATGAAGTCATTATGTTTTCGCATTCCTAAATGACTGTCGATTCTTTTTCTAGGATTCTGATGTTACTGGCATGGCGGCCACTCCAAAATGTATCATCCAGAAAAAGTACGCACTTGATCTTACAATTCAATTATCATTATATTTTTGTGCTCACAGTAATATTAGCATGCAATTACACACTGCTAAGACAAACTGCAGTTGAAGAATTAAAACACGTGTGCAACTTGCACAATTCTGCACGAATATTTCGGTGTCCTTCATAGCCCAACAAAAAGTGGGAAAATTAAAAAAGCTGTCTGGATACATTGCTGAACAAACAGGGACGTGCTGTTAGACGAGCCCTTGCTGTATGATGGCATCAACGTACAATTTGCTTGGTGAAGCCATAAAGAAGACATTTATAGCGGCGAGATCATGCTGGAAGTTCTCAAACCCGAATCTCCACGTACCATGCCTAAATTGTTCCGAGCTTTACTAAGCTACTCATCTGCTTTCGAAGCGCATCCTCAGACACAGCTTGTAAGGCTCAGCCTATATATTAGGGGCTGGTATCGTCACAGCTGTAATTGCTTATCTACAGCATACCCTCTTACAAACGGAGTCTTCAGTCTCCTCAGGAATGCTTACGGTTCGCCGTCGCACGACCAAGATGTGAGCATCTTTGTCGAGCCACGATCTCGCTGAAACTACGCTGTGACCTCGCAAGGTTGTTTCGTTCGGATGCAGCGAGTAATGTAATCGCACCAGCAGAAGAGCGCCGATCATCTCGCTCACGGTCACGATTTGTGTGCTGCACCCACAGTGATGCAACACAGACTGCATCCCCCCCCCCCCCCCTAAAAAAAAATGCTCTGTACGAAACGTACCAGCAGCTACCAGCTAACCGCTCTAGTTAGAGACCACAACGAAGCAGCAGCAAACAGGCGGCCATGCGAGCAAGCAAACCTGTTAGAATAAACAGGTAGCAGCAGATGTTTTTCTTTTTTTTTTAATTCGACTGACTTCGGCGCAGCGCAATGTACGCGGCCGCCCCTTCCCCAATGAAGAGCGAACGGAAGTGACGCGACGACGCTGTGTCATCACAGACATGGAGCAAGGCCACAGACAACTAGGCGCGAGGCAGGACGGGAAGGCAGAAGCTGCGCCATCATTGCATTCACTGCTCTTGCTACATGAAATGCATTGTCTCGTTTTCGCCTGTGTTCGCGTCTCATGCTGTGCGCAATAATTTTAAACGTGTGATTAGTTCTGTGCGCTGTGTAGAAAAAGATGTGGCCCGTGCTTTGTGTATTACTCGTGCCCCACTTCAAAGCAAGGCTTTCGTACGCACTGGAAGATGGATCCACGGAGGCCGAGACGGGTAGTTGCCATGTGCCCGGTGTCGGCGGTCGGTAGTACTAACACAATGGAAATTTTCAGGCAAGCGCACGTTTATTTAGTATTTGATTGGTGGGCTGCGTGTTTTTGTTCGCTCTAAAAGTATCTCATTGTGATCTCGTTGCATAATTAACTAATGTAAGGGCAAAAGCAGCTGCGCTCGTAGTAGGGCAACTTAACTACCTCGATCGCGCCCCGTGTGGCTAATATTTGTCAAATATACATCGGGCGTGGTGCGCCTGTATAGTTCGGCTTTGTTTCTCAGCGCTTGAACGTTCATAGATGTGATTGTCTTGTGTGCTCAGTGCGGCTTGTTGTAATACGGTCGTTGGCACTTAAGTGAAATGTGGTCGACGACTTTTGCGTCGCGTAGAAGAAGGACTAGCTTTGCCACCTTTCGAAAGAACCGGGGCGGTATTGGATCTCCCTGACGCGGTCGCGTGCTGCTATCGGACGCCTTCAGCATGCTTTCGGCTCGCTTTGTGTGTGTGCGTGTGCGTGCGTGCGTACGCGCTTTTGTGTCTGCGCATTGAAAGTGCGTATATTTGTGTGCACGTGCGAGTGCGTTTTGTGTGCGTGCGTATGTATTGCATAAGGTCGGTAGAGTTTTGCTCGCAATAAAACTCTTCAAATTTGGTACAGCGAGTGTTCCCGCCTGAAAGCCGAGTTTGGTTTTCAAGCCACCCTGGACAACTGCTGTATGAGGAGCCGTTTCTCGGGAGGACCAGTGGGAAGGCGTCAGGTATACGCTTCCTCTTTTTTCCCTCCTCTGCCCTGATGAATCCATATCCTTGATTGTTACATCCAGAGCATAAATAAATGAATCTGGTAGTGGGTTTCGCCATTACACTAATTCTGATCTTAAAGACGTGGATTTCCTATTAGCCCACATATCCGCTGATGTAGACAACCGCTGAAATTGTGAATGGTTGCTTATTCGAGACATCCTACGTATATAGCAGATGACTTCAGGAACTTTAATGAATTTGAAAATTTGAAGTGTTGTGTTTTAGAGAGAGAGAGAGAGAGGAATATAGGAAGGCAGGGATGTTAACCAGTCAAGGGTCTGGTTGGCTACCCTAGGCTGGGGGAAGGGTGAAGAGGAAAAGAGACAAGGGAGAGAGAAGGTGTAGATACGTGTAAGTACAGTACTTGCGTTAAAGCCGCTCTCGCAAACCAGACGTTCTGAGAAAGCACAAAAGTGCCTTCCCTGCCTTCTGAGCCGATGATCGGTGGGGACGGTGCTCTAGTAATGTCTGTTCACTCAAGTTCTTTAGAGGTGTCATATACTAGCTTTAGGTCTCTCTGGGTAGTTTGCCTGCCCTTCGAGAGCTGTCGATTGTAGCCCTATTTAAATTCGTAACTACAATTTTGGGCACTGTGGAAGCTAGAAGGCTTGCCCTGCCTCTCGAGAAAGTGTTCAAGCTGGAAGTATAGGTTGAGGAGTGTGGGGTCGGTCACACAAAGGCTTTTTTATGCCTTAGCAGTAGTAGTGTCAAAGGATAAAAAGTGCATGTGTGTTAAGCGTGGGAAGCTGCTCATGTGGTAGAAGCTGCTCATGTGTGTGTGTGTTTGTGTGTGTGTGTGTGTGTGTGTGTGTGTGTGTGTGTGTGTGTGTGTGTGTGTGTGTGAATTCGCTCCTCAAAACGAAGCATGTGTGTACATGAGCTACTTCGTTGCTGGTGCTGTTTGCCAAGAATTGGCAAAACACAATAATCAATTTAACTTGAAATAATAAACTATGCAAAGCATGCTGGCACAGTGGCGACATCAGCATATGAGCATACAAGCATGCAGTAGTGTGACAATCTTAATGCATCACTGCAACATCTGGAAGGAGGCTTGCTTATTTTTCAGTAAGCAGCACAAAGTCCACATTTTGGCTTTTCTCGTGTAAACCAAAACGATGCTCATTGCCAGTGATCTTGTCTTTTGTTCTAATAGCATTTTTTATCTTGAACTTAAAACGTCGTTTATCGCAGGTCATGCAGAT
Organism: Dermacentor andersoni; assembly: GCF_023375885.2. Lineage (NCBI taxonomy): Eukaryota > Metazoa > Arthropoda > Arachnida > Ixodida > Ixodidae > Dermacentor > Dermacentor andersoni. Next base: position 134,699,120 of record NC_092816.1, read on the forward strand.
GATAGCAGCACTTTCACAATGCCCAGCCTTGGTACCCTCCATCAAGAGCAAGCCACTTGCGTTCGCCTTCATACAGATGGTTGATGTCTGGTTGGACGCAGTTGTGAAGACAATATTGTGAGTAGATGTAGGTGTGTAGTGTAATATAATAGGTCAAGTTATAATTTAAAACTGAGGCTCCTTGGCGTCCTAAGCTTGATATCATGTGCAATTGTGTGTGGTTTTAAATATTGCCGATGGTACTGTGCATACTGCAGGTATGACTGCTGATTCAAAGTATACAATTTCATTTTCTTGATGGCCTTTCATAATGAGTATTTTCATTGTGCAAGAATATTCACAGAATGGGGCATTGCAGCATTACATTGTTTATTGTGCATTCAATGCTAATTTCGTATGACCTTCCTGCTACCAATTTATTTGCAGGAAAGGAATATCTGCAATTGGCTTGTTATTTGCTCATTGCATCACACTCTTCTACCTTTAATTTATGCCCATATAATTCTCAGCTGCTTAAAATTTGAGCTGTTCTTATTTTGAATACAGTATCAAAATCAAAATGCGCCGGACTGCAATCTAGACTGCAAAGGATTTGAGAGGTCCTGGTTTCTTGTAAAGAAACCAGGACTGCCTATTTTTTGTACTGAGCCAGCTGCTCATGAAAATTGCAAGCATATTTCATTTCACACTGTTTTGCAGCAAATAGCAGGCCTATCATTGTCTCTAAGCACAACCTTTCCTCATTTGTATCACGCAAATCTGTCTCATGCCTAATTTGGGACAAGTCTTGAAAAATGGAGGTTTCCTAATTTTGAAACTACACAAAGCATTTGTTGGGGCTAGACAGTTTTCAGACAACTTGACGATGGTAAACCTAGCCATTACAAGACGAGAAAAAGAAATGCATTCACAGGAGCACTCATTCAATCAAATGCAATGCTTGTGGTCATTCAATGTTGCAAAATGTACTTTGAAGCGAGAGCGGGTTGCCAATTTACAAACATTGCGACTCATGCAGGTACTGGCAACACAGGATGATAAATGGTTGTGGCTCTGCGGTTCATTGAATATGTGAACACTTACATACAATAACACCTCCCCCCCCCCCCCCCCCCCCCAGTGAAGGGTAACCGTGCAATATGTTTCGGGCGGTAAAGATGATTGTTTTAGGAGACAAGAAATTTGAGGCTCTCGTTGAGAGGCTACAGAAAGAAGCATCATGTAAATAGTCGCAGGCCAACATAAACTGCGTAGGAGGGACATCACAGTTTAGAGCATGAAGTAGAAATCGGGAGCATGAGGAAGGATCATAAGTTTAAATAAGAGAATACTACTTGTCAGCGTATTGCCACGCTAAACTATTGAAAGAAGGGGCCGTGCTCTAAGGAAAATAGTTGACAACACATGCTAAATTTTCCAGGAAAGTATGCCGAAATGCCAGTTCTTACTAAATTAGTAAATCAAAAATACACAATAAATTTTGGATACAGAAAGGGCCTAACAAACTGCATAGGAGAGTTGGAGATCGTTGGGCTGAATGCATGTATTGCAGGGCAAATGAGAATGCCATTGGGGATTCCCTCATACTTATTTTGTGTGCATTCTCTGTAAAACAGTACTCTTTGTCTCCTAGTGTAATAATGTTGTGTAAAGACAGGTATTTTTTCATGTCTTGTGTATCTGTCTTAATGTGCCATATCCCGTAAGGTTGTCAGCTGTAGTACTTATAAAGTGTAATGTACAGATGTTTTGCAGATTTCATAATGTCAGCTTTATATTAAGGTCGCATACACGCTCCTGGACAAATGTCCGCTGTTGAGAGATGTCGTTGGTAGTGTCCTTAAATTTTATTCACTCTTATTTTCTATGGTGCAAAGGCTACTGTAAATTTATTTGCTTTTGCTGCTCTATGTGTCATTTTCTATTCACAATGACATAGTGGTTTAGTGTTCACGGTGACATGCAATTCCTAAATTTGCCAAATTGAAATTTCTCCTACCTTTCACTTGTCTTGCCCAGTTACCTAAGTTGTGCATTGTGCCCGGTCACATTAAGATTGTTATTTTCAAGAGTTCGTTGCCTTATCAAATTTTCTGCAGTGTACACGTGTAATTGCATGGACGGAACACTCATGATTCTCTTCTTATTTTGCTTATGTAGGATGCAAGATTCCAGCATTGCCATTCGCTGCATTTATTGGTCAAGACACTCAGAGAATGGAGTCCCTGCCGCTCGTGATTAACCGTGAAGAGTATTTTTTTTTTCTTTTTGAAAGCTGAACACCATTTGCTGCATCGATTGCATTTTTGCAGCTCAAATGTGTTCTATATCTATTCTAGTTTTGAATCAATTAAGATACACTGTTCAGTATATTTATACTGTTTGATACAACCATTTCTTGCTGGCAAATGTTAACGGTGTGATATTTAACTTGAACTTATGCATGACTGCCTGTGCCTGTGTTCTTTTAGTAACCAGAGTATGGCTGATTTAATAAACCATATTTGCTCATTTGCATACCCATACGCTACAGCAAGCCCTAACCTTGCATTACTGCATCTAAGTGAAAATAATTTAGAAATTTTCAATGTATTTTAAAACACTGTCCGCCTTTTGTGCTCCGTAAAATAGTTTAATCAACAGTGGTTTGTTTTTATCACGCCTCTATTGATACTGGATTTTGCACCCAAACAGTAGTAAATGTGGTATATTCAGCCTTTTGAATTATAGTAAGAGAAGAACGCATTTTCACATTACATATTGTATAACAGACCAGTGCCTTCGGATTACGAAACAAAAATTTAAAGAAGCCGGAATTGTAATAAGAAAATCTGCTACACAGCAATTTTAGCCCAGAGAACTCGTTTCACAAAAGAAAAAAAAACTATTTAGGCACTAAAAATGCTGCATATTTTTCGTGCTCAAGTAATCTTGTTGGAAAGAGAAAATTAGCAATAATTCTCTTGCATTAAACCTTTAAAGCACGTCTATGCTTGGCAAATATTGTTTCCATCTCAAAAATGCTGGCCAGTTATGCCTTACATCGACTTTCCAGACTTTTAATAATGCTTTGCCATGACATTAGTGTACAAAATAACAGGTGTGTTGTGTGTTTGCACCTGTATTTCATTTACATCCCTACATCCCATTTTCTTCTTGAAGGCATCAAAACTTGAATTTTCGTTCATGGAGCTTCATACTGAAAATTTATTCCATTAGGTGGCCCAAAACACTGCGAGGTCAACTCAGGCTCTTTCAGTGCTGCTATACATAGTTTATTCTCTAATAAGAACAGACTCGATCAATACATATATTTTTAAATACGTTTGTGGGAAATGTACATGTTCTTGTACTTACCAATGTGTTTGGTGATTGTGCATGCTTAGATTTCATGTGATTTATGTATATCTGGTACTCTGTATTTGAGCATGCAATAAATATATGTACATTTTTCGTGAAAATGCAGCATATGTCTTACCAGTCTGTGTTGCATAGGTTGATGACTGGACGTGTTGGCACATTTGGACGACACACACAGAAGAGAAACACACCATAGAGCGCTGAGCACCACAGAGCGTGTGTGTCGTCCAAATGTTGCGCAATCGAGCCTCTAATAAACTGTGTTGATGTTATACGGATCTGGAAATCGTGATAACAGTTGGTGTTCATATACATGCTCAAAAGTGTCAAATTTGCTAGGTTGTATTTGTGCAGCGAAGACAGGTTTTGGAATGTACACAATGAATTAGTAATATCTAATGAGATTCACACGTATAGGTGTTGTGTGTGCCCATCAAAGCTTCAAGGCCGGTTGTTGGACGGTGCGTTTGATAGCCGAACTTGTACCTTCTGGCACACAGGAGGGCTACGCGTGGATCGTTCTACATAGTAGTAATTGAAGGCGTGTACTGCTGACCCTGCCTTCCATGCACACCAGAAATAAAAGGGTGTGCACCCTGCCAACACCGACATAGATAGGTGTCAATGTGGATAGCATCGTTACACCCTCAATTTATTTTGCTGGACACTTCCTTTAGGGTGCTATACAGTACAGCCCTCTGCGCCGGTCTCTATTCGAAAGTAATCATATTAGGGTTATTATAATTAGACGAAGGTATTTCGCTGTCGTGGGCAGCACTCCTTGGGATAGCTACTCGGACGAGCTTCCCACGCTAAGCGGGCCGCCCCCGACTCGCACCTGATTAAGCTTTTCCTAGTCTCAAGAGCCGCTCGAGTCCGCTCGATTTGAACTAAACAATGTCCGCGCAACATTTCACGATCGGAACGCACGTTATCTATGCCTGGTCGGCTGAGAGGGGGCTTCGAACCGGCCACAGAGCTCCATGTCTCAGTAAGGTGCCTAGTGTAGTCTCGTGCGGACGCCATCCTCTCGGCAAGCGCGGAGATTATCCTATATTCCCTCATCTTTTAACATGTTCAATACTTAGAAGCATTTCTCTCGGAAACCATAATTAGTTGAAGGGAATTTTCCATGTGTCAGTATTTCTCTGGCTGTATTCGAGTGCTGATTGCCATGTTATCTGTTGATAACGCAAAGTTTTCTGAAGCCTAAATTTATTAAGGCAGTTTTTCGCGTGCGTACCATGGCCACGCACGTTTATATCTCCTTCCGTTCCTCTACCGCGGGTGCGCTTTAGAACCACGACGCTGCAATTAGGGTTGAGCAATTTTCTTTTTTTTTCTCTACTTTTTTTCCTCCCTCAAACTTGTTCTCTTAACTACTACAAGCAGAAACAAATGAACAACGCTCGCATTCGATCCCCTAAACAAGAAAAAAAATATATATATAGATAATTATCAGTCATAGCTGTCGTAGTACAGCCCTCTGCGCCGGTATCTTTTCGAAAGTAGTCATATTAGGGTTATTATAATTAGACGAAGATATTGTCACGTGGTAGTGACGGTGAAGAAAGCAGCAATACGGTGGAATACAAAACTAGATTTTATTGGGCGAACCTGTGCCCACAAAAACAGGCTACACTTATAGCACAACCACAGCGGCGAAAACGGTCGGCGATCGTCAAAAATCTCATCAGCGGGTCAAGCGCGTCGGCTTTTATACAGCAGTCGTCGAATGTTCCAGTCTAATCGTTCGGACCTGCGTGCCTTCCACAAAGTTCTACACCACTCGTGTCACGCGATGAAATCAGTTAACACAGGGTTCGGCGACAACAGACAGCCGGGTAGAAGCATCGATAACTTTCCAGAAACTTCAGATACATGCAGGCGCGTCCCGCGCTGTGCGATTACATTTGTTAGGCGGCGAAACGTGGTCGCCCGATAAAGATAAGTACACGTGTCAATAATTCGCTGTCGTGAGCAGCACTCCTTGGTATAGCTACTCGGACGAGCTTCCCACGCTAAGCGTGCCGCGCCCGCCACGCACCTGGTTAAGCTTTTACTAGTCTCTAGAGCCGCTCGAGTTCGCTCTGATCGACGGGCGGCCATTTTCCCCCAAAAAGTATACCTTCCAACAACTCGAAAAATTCGACCATCGCGGACAAGATCTGTCTCTTTCCACGTAAGTACGAGGCTCTGAACAGGAGCCATGCAGCTTCAATGTAACCTGGGGCCTGACAGACCAACCGACTGAGCCATCTCTCCGGGCAACATCCAAGGGTAACGAGCTCAAATCCCCTTTTCTATTCCTTCTTTTTTTGTGTGCGTGTGTGTGTGTGGCATATCTTCGCCACGACCGTCCGCACCTATTTATGACCACTCATGGGCAGGTCATAAACTAACAGGTTTCTCCAGTTGAGTGCCATCTGTGCGGTTTAACCGAGATGAGACTGGCATAAACAGGCCTGGAGTGCGGCCTGATCCCGTGACCAGAACCGGTAACGCACTCTCTCGCCAGAGCTGGATTGGCCACCCTGTTGCAGTACTTGGCCACAACCTCCTATATGAATACAAGAATCAAATCCCGCCCTCAGTCCCCAGCAGCTGCGAACAACTGACCACGGCGGCGGTCAGACCTGTGACGCAGCAGAGGGTGCTAAGAATCCCTGGCTCCGGACAGGCCGCCATTGGAATCTGAACCTGGCAACGTTTAACGTTAGAACGTTATCTAGTGAGGGGAGTCTAGCGGTGTTATTGGAAGAATTAGAGGGTATTAAATGGGATATAATAGGGCTCAGTGAGGTTAGGAGGACAAAAGAAGCATATACAGTGCTAAAAAGTGGGCACGTCCTGTGCTACCGGGGCTTAGCGGAGAGACGAGAACTAGGAGTCGGATTCATGATTAATAAGGAAATAGCTGGTAACATCCAGGAATTCTATAGCATTAACGAGAGAGTGGCAGGTCTTGTTGTGAACCTTAATAAGAGGTACAAATTGAAGGTCGTACAGGTCTACGCCCCTACATCCAGTCATGATGAGCAGGAAGTCGAAAGCTTCTATGAGGACGTGGAATCGGTGATGGGTAAAGTCAAATGAAAATACACTATACTGATGGGCGACTTCAATGCCAAGGTAGGCAAGAAGCAAGCTGGAGACAAGTCAGTGGGGGCATATGACATAGGCTCTAGGAATAGCAGGGAAGAATTATTAGTAGAGTTTGCAGAACAGAATAATATGAGGATAACGAACACCTTCTTCCGCAAGCGGGATAGCGGAAAGTGGACGTGGAGGAGCCCGAATGGCGAGACTACAAATGAAATACACTTCATACTCTGCGCTAACCCTGGCACCATACAATATGTGGACGTGCTCGGCAAGGTGCGCTGTAGTTACCATAGGATGGTAAGAACTCGAATTAGCCTAGGCTTCAGGAGGGAACGGAGGAAACGGGTACATAAGAAGCAAATCAATGAGTTAGCGGTAAGAGGGAAACAAGAGGAATTCCAGCCCTAGCTACGGAACAGGTATTCGGCTTTAACTCAGGAAGAGGACCTTAGTGATGAAGCAATGAACGACAATCTTATGGGCATTATTAAGAAATGTGCAATAGAAGTCAGTGGTAACTCCGTTAGGATACCAGTAAGCTATCGCAGGAGAGCAAAAGTCTGATCGAGAAACCCCAATGTATGAAAGCCTCTAACCCTACAGCCAGAATGGAACTGGCAGAACTTTCTAAGTTAATCAACAAGCGTAATATAGCTAACATCAGTAACTATAATATGGATAGAATTGAACATGCTCTCAGGAACGGAGGAAGCCTAAAAGGAGTGAAGAAGAAACTAGGAATAGGCAAGAACCAGATGAATGCGTTAAGAGACAAAGCCGGCAATATCGTTACTAATATGGATGAGATAGTTCAAGTGGCTGAGGAGTTCCATAGAGATTTATACACTACCAGTAGCACCCACGACGATAACGTGAGAGAGAATAGTCTAGAAGAATTTGAAATCCCACAAGTAACGCCTGAAGAAGTAAAAAAAAGCCTTGGAAGCTATGCGAAGGGGGAAGGCAGCTGGGGAGGATCAGATAACAGCAGATTTGTTAAAGGATGGTGGGCAGATTGTTCTAGAAAAACTGGCCACCCTGTATACGCAATGCCTCATGACTTCGAGCGTACCGGAATCTTGGAAGAACGCTGACATAATCCTAATCCATAAGAAAGGGGACGGCAAATGCTTGAAAAATTATAGACCGGTCAGGTTACTGTCCCTTGCCTACAAAGTATTTACTAAGCTAATCGCGAATAGAGTCAGGAACACCTTAGACTTGTGTCAACCAAAGGAGCAGGCAGGATTCCGTAAAGGCTACTCAACAATACACCATATTCACACTATCAATCAGGTGATAGAGTAATGTGCGGAATATAACCAACCATTATATATAGCTTTCATTGATTACGAGAAAGCGTTTGATTCAGTCGAAACCTCAGCAGTCATGGAGGCATTGCGGAATCAGGGTGTAGACGAGCCGTATGTAAAAATACTGAGAGATATCTATAGCGGCTCCACAGCCACTGTACTCCTCCACAAAGAAAGCAACAAAATCCCAATAAAGAAAGGTATCAGGCAGGGAGAAACGATCTATCCAATGCTATTCACTGCGTGTTTACAGGAGGTATTCAGAGACCTGGATTGGGAAAAATTGGGGATAAAAGTTAATGGATAATACCTTAGTAACTTGCGATTCGCTGATGATATTGCCTTGATTAGTAACTCAGGGGACCAATTGCAATGCACGCTCATTGACCTGGAGAGGCAAAGCAGGAGAGTGGGTCTAAAAATTAATCTGCAGAATACTAAAGTAATGTTAACAGTCTCGGAAGAGAACAGCAGCTTACGATAGGTAGCGAGGCACTGGAAGTGGTAAGGGAATACATCTACTTAGGGCAGGTAGCGACCGCGGATCCAGATCATGAGACTGAAATAATTAGAAGAATCAGAATGGGCTGGGATGCGTTTGGCAGGCATTCTCAGATGATGAACAGCAGGTTGCCATTATCCCTCAAGAGAAAAGTGTATAACGGCTTTGTCTTACCAGTACTCACGTACGCGGCAGAAACCTGGAGGCTTACGAAAAGGGTTCTACTTAAATTGAGGACGACGCAACGGGCTATGGAAAGAAAAATTGTGGGTGTAACGTTAAGGGAAAAGAAAAGAGCAGATTGGGTGAGTGAACAAACGCGAGTAAACGACTTCATAGTTGAAATGAAGAAAAAGAAATGGGCATGGGCAGGACATGGAGGGAAGATAACCGATGGTCATTAAGGGTTACGGATTGGATTCCAAGGGAAGGGAAGCGTAGCAAGGGGTGGCAGAAAGTTATGTGGGCGGATGAGATTAAGAAGTTTGCAAGGACAACATGGCCACAATTAGTACATGACAGGGGTAGTTGGAGAAGTATGGGAGAGGCCTTTGCCCTGCAGTGGGCGTAACCAGGTTGATGATGATGATGATGATGAATTGCACCCCAACTGTAGGGTGTAGACAACAGCACCCTTAGGGTGTCCGTCTGGCGAAAAACTCATTTACAATCTTAAGGGTGTTAAAATGTTTAGTGTGCACTTGCAGCACTATAAACATCTGTTCAGGCTACGTCCGCTTGTCCAATTCTGTTGCCTTTGAAAACTGCAACAGGGCACAAGCAAAAGCCTCGTACCTCGAGCAGTGCTGTAAACGTGCTTCCACGCCACAGCGCAGCAGGTTTTGCGATTTTGACGCGGTCCTATTGCAGTTGACGTTGAGAATCTCGCTTTTCGGTTGAAATGTAACTGATCCCCAAAAAAGAAAGCAATAAACGTGGCTGCTCACGCCGCCGCTAGAGAAGCCTTCGTCGGGCCTTCTTCGAAGTTGGAGGGTGGAATAGAGGATTGGCCCTCGCATGAAGTCAGAGAAGCCCAAACCAAAATGAATTTTGAAGAAAGACTCAGGAAGATGGACGATATAAATGGGTCACAAGTGTCCACCTAAAAAGCATGTGCACAGAATGAACGCTGGAAGAAAAGTTCAAGAAAGTTAGCAACCAAGTAGAGGGCAATTGAAAGTAGATAGACAACCATGAGTAATCAAAAAGAAAGTGAGCGAAACAGAGAGAGCGAATTGGTTCAAAAGAACTGAAACGAGAAAAACCATGGCGATTGACAGGAATGGGAAAAATAAATTAAAAGGGAAAATGTATACAGTAACACGAAGTGAAGTGCGTTGCTTTTTGAGGCAGGAGCTAGTTGCCGAAGGACAAAAACATACCGGAGTAGAAAATATTGTCAACAAGATGCGACATGTGTATGCTGCGGCAAAAATCCGGAGACTGCTCAGCGTATCCTAATGAAATGCGAAGGGATTAACACAGCGAGATCAGTACGTAAGGTGCAACTTCCATAAGCGCTTGGATTTAAAGTAGGCGGAAGTATCAATCTGTCAGCAGTCGAGATAAGCAAGGGACGTTTAAAGTATTATCGACTGCAGGATCCATTACAGGTGTAGGCAGCGTTACGAGGTAGATAGAGGATAATAAAGAGATGTATACAAGAATGCTATAAGAAAAAGCATTGATAACATTGCTGAGTAACTCAAGCAGGCTAGGCGATGATGTGTCCGCGCCGTCTTTCAAATGGAAGGCCAATAAACCACCATCATCATCATGACCGAGTTACATATCAAAAGTGCCTATACAAGTAACGTGGCCATTGCCCGCAGCTCAGAAAACGGCTTGTTTTGCACGTGAGGTCCACTCATGCATGAAGAAAAGCTTACTAGAGGCTCTGGTGACCTCCGCGGTGTCACAAAAAGGGTTGTGGAAATCACGTGCTCTTTTCGCGAAGGAGGTCTGGGACTGGCGTTTCAAACAGCAGCGATATTGTAGTGACCGCGCCCGAATCGCGTGTTCAAGCGAGGAAACGCGTGCGGTCTTCGCGATCGTTGGCCGTTGTTAGCGCGTCATCTTCCACCTCTTGCACTTCGCTGGCATGTGGTGCACTTACAGCGTTCGCCGGGCATTCGCAGAATCTTTCCAGTGAAGCTGTCTCCTACAGTCATTTCAACGCTATCTTAGTTTCACGGCACGCCAGCGCGACGGGCTAACGCATTAGGCGCAGGCAAGGGGTACCTAGCGCAAGATAATAAAGTCGCAGTTTCGACCGAACGGCGAAGCATCGATTGCGAAAGCAAATTAATAGACAGCTATACCCAAAAAAAGATAATAGTTCTATCGGCCCCATAAATTTGGAAACATTCGCTTATTAATGAATTAATTAGCTTGGTGTCAGCGTGCACAAACAAACTTGAACACATCATAATCGATGATGACGGACACTCGCTCTGAAAACGTCGGTGGGAGCAAGCACGGCAGCAGCATCGAGCGAAGTGACCTTCGTGCGGTCTACTGCTTGAACGCAAGATCGTAGGAAACACAGTGCACTGCAGTCTGCAGAACCCTTTGAAGTTACGGCGCGCGCAAGAGCGCACAGCCCTGCAAAATTGGCACTCGTTGGCGGTGTCGAAGCCGTCCCTCCCCCCCCCCCCCCACTCCCTCCAGCTTCGCCTTCCCACTTTCCTCCACATATGGCGCGAGAGATGGAGCCGCAATCATCATTTCACCTCGCGCCCGGTCGCGAATCGCGCAGTGGCTGCCGGAGAGCAGTGCCACCCTACCTCCCTTCCATTCCGCCACCGCCTGTCGCGCGACGCAAGACAGCGCGTTTCTTCTCCGCTTTCTGCTGTCGCGCGAGCCAGATTGAGCCGCGATGGTCGGATTCCATCGCGTGCTTTCACTCGCACATACAGCCCACCACGCGCGGGGACGGTGTTATCGTTCTTGGAATTTATACGGAGCATCATGGCGGCGGCGACGGCGAAAATGTGCCTGGAGTGTCCATATATGAGATATCGCAATATAAGAGAAGGAGTAGGTGTGTGGCAAAGCATAGTGGCGGAGCGTGAACATCCAGCTTAAAAAAAATGACGGCAGGGCCTATCCTATTTTGTTTCCTTCCTTCATGGGGTCACTCCATGGAAGAAGGAAAACCTTGGAGATGCCCCGACCAGCCTGGATGACTTAAACACAGTGTGGCGGAAGTCAAATGGTGATTTTCGCAAACGAGCGCTGGAACTGGTGTGCCGAACATCCTCTTTGCCATACCAACCACTCACGTGAAGCTCTAGTTGCTGCTGCCGGCCTCGGAAAAGTGAGACAAGATTTTTCAGCACGGGCCTTTGTCGAAGCAGGTTCCGCCAGTGAGAAAAGCTGTGCTTGGAGTGCAGTGTCTGAGCTTTAAAGTTGTCATTTGAGTCTGTGAGTGTGAGTGTCAGCCAGGGACACGTAATCACGGCGCGGGTCTTCGTCGCCTTTTTCAACGTGCCACACAAAAACGAGGCACTGTGTCTGTTTCACTAGAACTGTTAGAGAAGTTTCATAGGTTATGTTTCCACGCGCATCCGCAACGCATACTTCCAGCGCTTCGTCACAACGCATGTTCAAAGCTCGCGCCATTTTCTCCAGCGAGCATAATAGAGACAGTAAGGGAGCTGGCACACCAAGGTGGCTGCACTTCCGGCTTTAGAAAGGTGACGTTAGAGCCTTTCCAATTTTGATTCTTTCTCCATAGGGCTACTCAATTTACTGCGCCACACAGACGAAATGAAGACATTCGAGGAGATGAATACGCGATATAATTCTAAGGGCAGTTGTGCTTTTAAGCATCGTTTATCAATTGCTTAAAAAAATTTGTAGAAGATCACTGGTGCGCCCCAGCATTTTGTGTTTTCCAGGATGTTTCGGGAGTAAAGAAGACATTAATACTGTGTACCATGCAGCCCGTCGCGCCAGCGAATTTAGGCCGGCATGGAATTTGAATATGAATGCGAAGCCCAGGTTCGAATGTGAATTTGAACCTGGGTTTCGTGCGAAAGATGGGCGTTAGTGGCGCACGTGGTAACTTCAGTTTCTTCTTTATTATTATTTTTTTTTGCAGAACGTTTTCATGCAGCGGTTGGTGGCGGCGCTGTGTGGCGATTCGCCACCGTGGGTGAGGACTATTGTGCGACGCATTCGTCACTAAAATCCACTAATGCAGCGTTTCTTCTCGACGTCTCAACAAATACTCGCTTACGCCACTTAACTTTTTTCTTCATTAAAGCGTTCGATGCGTTCGAGCTTGATGTCGTCATCATCATCATCATCATCATCATCATCATTATCAGCCTGGTTACGCCCACTGCAGGGCAAAGGCCTCTCCCATACTTCTCCAACTGCCCCGGTCATGTACTAATTGTGGCCATGTTGACCCTCCAAACTTCCTTATCTCATCTGCCCACCTGACTTTCTGTCGCCCCCTGCTACGCTTCCCTTCCCTCGGAATCCAGTCCGTAACCCTTAATGACCATCGGTTATCTTCCCTCCTCAATACATGAGCTTGATGTGCGCACATACATATGTATCCTGATTTAAGGCCGTACTTTTTCCTATAACAGTGTAATTGAATAGATCACGTAGAATAAATAAGGGTTATAAAGATAAAAACGATTACTTACATATGGGAACAAGTAACCGGGCCAGTGATCTGGGGCGTAAGTAGTTCTGCCACCACTGTTGGGCCGAGTTCCAGCGGCTGGAGGAGTTTCAGCTGGAGCCTCAGCTGCAAAAGCATAAGTTATAAGTACCACTGCAGAAGATAACCACGGCATGATAAATTACTTTCGCTAGTCGTCTCACAATTATTGGGGTATATAGATCCTGAGCAATATATCTTAATGCGAAAAACAGCCTTTTGAACTGAGTCTGGTAGACAGAATTGGTGGGCAGTAACATATACGTATATCGTGTCAATAAAATAAAAACATAGGAAAAAACATAAGCCCTGAGATTCGTACAGGGCATGCAATGTATCACCTCTGCTTTATTTTCAGATAGAAGAAAACAAATTCTATGGCAGGGTCGCATGTTACGGGTATTATGCGGCGAAATTTCAAAGGTTAGGTGGCAATACTGAATTTCCTGCTAATTGCGAAGCATATATATATATATATTAGTTTCTGTGTCGTTCCATGCTAGCTGTCCCAACAGCTATGCTGGGCCATCTCTGATATTATTTTAAGAAATCTATCAAAAAATTCGTAAATCAGGACACGCCCTTCCAAAAATACTTAAAGCGAGAACATTATATTTGTATGTTTGATAGATATTTGCGCATTCTTTAAGGCGCCCAAAACTGGTGGGTGGAAAATTCTCCAGAAATGAAGTATATTCTTCATTATCCCAGGATTTTCATTATTGCAGTTCGCTGTCATGTCTTTCTTGTAATGAAATGATATAGAGAGTATTTTAATTTTTCTTCTTTGTGTAATTTGATCATATTTAACATAAATGTTGCGTTAACAAAGCCCATTTACGAGAAATGGCCGATTCCGGAAGCCGAAGTGCTTGAATACAGGTGGCTGCAAAACATGTTATCTGCAAAAATTTGTTAGCGCCTCGACGTCACGCAACAGCCCGGCCAACTCACGCTGCACTTGCAAACACACAATTTTTGTCCACGTTTACGTTTCAGTAGTGCCGTGCAGCGGTTCTAATAATAATCTGGCGAATACCTGCTATCGAACGAAATAGCGAAGTTGTTTCGTTTGAGCAGGTGCAATAAATTTTAGTTGCATTCAATAAACCACATCGATTAAACGGTCGCTTCGTTTGGACTGACCCGTTTGAAACCTCCGCATATCAAATTTTTTGAGCACTTGTTACGGAGTTTTTATCAGAGTCTGTAAATCACCCGCGATTTATCTAGTTTCCGCGATGTTACTTCGCGTAAACGCTGGTCATATTTTCTCCTGCCAGCCTGATTTCCCATTTTTTTTTTACTAATTCTGACCTTAGTTGCGACAATAGTTTTCAGCACCATGGCTTGCATTCTGTCCCACTCACAAAATAAACTTCAAGCTCCGTACCACACTTAAATTCAAATTATTGCAAGCGCTACAACTCCGCGCCCTCATTGAATGCTCGCCATATATCACCCATTATCTTGCCCTAAATTTCACTAAACACAAAGCAGGTGCATAGTTGAGTTTACCGGGAACACCGGGCGAACCTGATAACACGCTTGGTAAACGTGAGGAATTAGGGTTTAAGTAAATATATCTTACACTCCTAATTAGGTTTGTAGCCTTAAAATTTCGCGACACATTCCACTGAAATGCACCTCCCATATGCACTTAACATAAACTCTGCTTAAAGCAGGTAACTCAGACTAATGACGGTGATGGGTAGCGCCAACGATGAGGCCAAAGAAAGAACCTCACTTTCACATTGTCGTTCGTTCTGCTCCTTTCCATTAATCAACACCAACACGCTTTATTTTTCGTTCTTTCGAGCTGAGTTACCTCGGGACATTGGGAAACCCTACTGATCACGGCCGGGTGACACTTTCGAACACTCGCTTAAGCAGTTTTTAGAAAAGCAATATTTGAAGTACACGCATTGTACTCTACGCAGAGAAGTGTCATAGTGGTCAGCCCTGTTTCATTATGCGTGATGTGCTAGATGCTGAATTGGTGGCATTTGCAGCTACGCCATCGCTGCGTGCTAAGTTTTGCGGCACTAGTATACGCTCAGGAGCACTTGAATGCGCAATATTTCGCAGAATTCGCAATAAACGAAAATAATTTAAACTTCGCGCATGCATTTTCGCGAAATATAAGCTTAGTGCCACGTAGGCTTCCCTCGGGAAGCCATGTAACATGTAAAACATATAGCGCTATATAAATATGCGGGAATCAGACGACGAACCTTTTGGAAGTAACACATGTTTTCGGCTGGTGGACCAGCTTTGGTCAGAGTACCGTAGCGCATGAACAATTCATATAAACAGCTTTAAAAGCACCGTATCAAGAGCAGAGAGCGCACTATCTTCGCTAACTAGAACTTACACTGCGCATCATCAATCATTATCAAGGACAAGCATATTTGAACACAAAACAAAATGAAATGCATGTGTTCAGGATACAATATACGGACATGACTCTCTGGTAAGTGCCAGCGATTACCATGATTCTGCGTAGTGAAGACAAAATGACGTGCGTATACACATACATAGGCGTGATGTCATGACAGGGCAGCTCTAAGTGCAACGTTGAATTATCTAAAATGGAAGTGGTAAGCTTCAAGCTTCAAGCCACACAGGTGAAAAAGCCACATTCGTGAGAAAGCCGCAAATGCAAAAAAAAAAAAGACGCGATGAATTTATATATGCATTACAATGTGTGCTAAGTGTCTATTTGTGCTCAATCCAAAGTTAAATAGGTTAGTTTTTCTTTGTTTTCATTTATTCCAGACGAGACAGTGTTAAATTTCTGAATAAAGCAAGATTCGCGAAACACGTGGTCATGGCTGGTGCGGAATCCAGATACGAGTATCGTTACCTTGAGGTTGTTAAATGAGTGACCTGGCATGTTAACATGTTTGGAGAGTGGTAGGTTTGGTTGGGACTTGGCATGCGATCTGCGATAGTCAAAACGGATTCTGAAAGATTCTCCAGTCTCCCTTATGTATTGCACGTGGGAAGTACCGCACTCAAGCAAGTACACTGCATTACATGAATCGCAGCTGAAACTGCCCTTAATTGTGAACGTGAATAGGCTGGATATGCTGGTGGCACTCAATGTAGGTCTCATATGAGGGCAGACTTCGCAACATGGTTTATTGCAACGGCTGCAACCGGTCAGGTTAGAAGTGAAGATTTTCGAAGACGTTAGTATGTCACCTGTGTTTTCCTAGCAACTATACGCGACACGAGGTGGCTCAGGAAAAGCGGTCTTTAACCTGTAGCTTTCTGTAAGGATGCTGTAGTGTTTGCGGAGTATGCCTGAGACCTTAGGGTTAGACGTGGAATGTGTATCAAATTTGCCGACTCGGAGGGACTAGGTTTGTTCTTGCCCTTCAGAACGTCCAACCAGTCGTGTCCTGCGTGCTGAACTGTGTGCGTGCTGAACACAGACACACACACACACACATACACACACACACACACACACACACACACACACGTGCTAGCAGATTCCAACTCGAGCCTGCGAATTCCGTAATATCATCACCACACCTAAACTTCTGCCATCCTCGGCGGCGCTTCACTTCCCTTGGCACCCATTCCCTAACTAAATGTCCCCTTGTTATCTGCCCTACTCCTTATATAGCTTGTCAAGCTCCACTTTTCCCCGTATTGTCAACTAGCATATCGGCTATGCCCGTTCGCTCTCGGATCCACACGGCTTTCTTCCTCTCGCTTAACGTTACGCCTGACATTTTTCGTTCCATCGCTATTTGCGCGGTCCTTAAATTGTCCTCGAGCTTTCTTAACCTCCAAGTTTCGGCCTCGTAACTTAGTAGCAGTAGAATGCAATGATTGTAAATTTTTATTTTGCATGACACCGCCCCACTGAAAAAAAAAAAAAAAACAGTATTCCCCATAACTACTACAACCAAGAACATCATATGACGTATGGGAAAAACGGCTTTTTATATGGGATCTCGTATGTTTATTGTTGGATTATTGGACGTACGTTTCTGAATTGTACAGTCAGCTGCCAGTCAGGATTTTGTGACGCCTACCGTATGCACTCCAACCGATTTCTAAACTTCTCTAAGCTTCCTTGTCATAATGAGGGTCCTCTTTCGATAATAGACCAAGATATATGCACATATGCACCTGGAGACTGACTGACGATGGCGAATTCTTGATCTCTTGCCAGGCTATTAAACATTACCTTTGTCTCTTGCATAATAGTTTACAACCATTCCCCCTGCACTCTTACATTTTCTCGGTTAATGCTCTCATTCATATGCTGCGATTCATCCCCAATGTTGGAGAGCAGGACAATGTCATCTGCGTACTTCAGTATGCGCTCTGTTGAGATATCCACCCCTCAACTTCACTCCTAAGCCTTCACAGTCTAATCGCTTGAATACTGCCTCTAAGCATCGGGGAGCAGCATTAAAGAGATTGTCTCCTTGCCTGGCACTTTTCTTGGTAAGTCATTTTCTAGCTTTTTTGGGGGAGGAGCAAGGTAACCATGGGATCTTTGTACAAATTTTCGAAGATTTTCACATATATCTTGTGTGCTCCTTCATTTCTCTATGTCTCCATGACTGCTTGTATCTCTAGTGAATATAATGTTTTTCCACAATTGATGAATGTCATATAGAGAGGTTCATAGCAGCCGTAGATGTCTCAGTTGCCTCATTGAGAACATGACGTCATTCATTGTAGAATATCCATTGAACTTCCATCGTAGAACAGTCTGTCTTCAGGAGCAGATATTCTCTTCCTGAATCAAGACTGCTCGTTTGGTTCACCTAAGTGAAGTGCTACCCATATTTTATTCGAAATTATCTGGATGAATATTCATAATGGTTATTTGGAATATTTCGAGCCATTATGAATAATAATGGAATAGTAATAATGGTTGTATAGTTCTTCAGTTCTTTCAAATCTCCCTTCCCATAGATTAGTACTATATTATTGACAATCTTCCAGCGATTCGTTATACTTGGAGTCGTGAGGCATTGCACATAAAGTGGTTCAAGCTTTTCACGCGTAATATTTGCTCCATCTTTGAATAAATCGACTGTTATTTCATCTTCAGCTGCCGCTTTCTGCCGCCCTTCTAACTCCATTGCTAGTTATAGAAGAAGCCTCTGTATCCTCCCCATTACTACTTTCAATGAAAAGAGCGTGGTTACTCTGGGTACTGTACAGGTCCGTATAACATCATTCCGCTGCTTTTACGGTATTACCGAAATTGCTGATGACATTATTCTGCTTATCGAGCACTGCATATATCTTGCCCGCTCCTGTGCCAAGTTTTGTTTCCACTGATTCCATGTTGCGACCATTTTGGCAGCTTGCCCAATCCTTCCGAAGTTATGGTTTCGAATATCGGTAACTTTCTTTTTGTTTATCAGCTTTGACTGTTCATTGAATTCTATCTGATCACCTGGGTTAGACACTTTCTTGCGATGCCGTTTCTTTATTGCTTCTTTTATTACTTGGAAGAGGTTACCTACGGTTTGACTTGGTGCCTCATCTCCAATCTAGATTGCTGATTCTGCCTTCAGCCAAGTTACGGTTTCATTCATTACCTCTATGTTATGTTCATCTACCTGCCTGAATTCGTCTCCTTTTACCCTTACTGAATCTAGAATGCTTTGTTAATTCTTAATTTTACTTTTCTCAATTAATTGATAGCAAACCTAGACCTCGTTAACCTGTGTTAGGCGAACAATTCTACGTCCTGCGCTATGCTGCGATTGGCTAAAAATATTCATTATGCGGATTTTATTCTTTTTCGCAATTTCTACCGATATATCTCGTCTACTATCCTAGAATCAATGCCATAGTGGGCAAATGCTTTTCTCCAGCTTGGTTTTTTCCAGTGTTACATTTAACTCGCCTATAACTACAGTATACTGAGATTGAGCTTTTCTCATCGCTAATTCAACATGTTCATTAAACTGGTATGTTTGTTCATCATTGTAGCTGGAGGTTAGAGCATAGGCTTCTACTACCTTTATTCCACACCTTCCTATTTAGTTTTATTATTACCGATTCCCTCTCATTATTGCTGTAAAATTCGTCAATGATGCTTGCTATGTCCTTATACATAAGGAATCCTACTTCATATTGCTTCTTATCTGGCTGTGCTCTATAGCAGAGGACGTGGCCGCTGGTCAACTCTGTATAAGCCTCACCAGTTTTACTAACATCACTAAGGCAAATAATATCTCAAGAAATGCCTGATGATTGTTAAGAGCACCCTGCTAAGGTAGCCCTCACTGGACAGGGTTAATGGTTCAACGTTGCCAGGTTCAGTTTCCGGTGGCGGACTGTCCAGATCCAGATTTTCAGCACCTTCTGCTACCTCACAGGTCTGCTCGCCCCTTCATCAGGTCTTCCGCAACCGCTGGGGACTCAGGACCACGGGTTAATAGCAAAAATGAAGAAGAATGTAATGGCCGAGTTCTGTACAAGGGAAGCCTATTCCTTTTCTGGTGAGGGAGAGACTTTGTTTAAGCTCAGGGCACATTTCTAATTTGCTTTTACCTAGACTAGTATAGCCCAACTGGCTCTCTAATTTTTTCGCTGGTGTCTGGCGCCACTGAAAGCGTCAGAAATGCTGTGCACTGAACGAAGATTCGAACGTGCGACGTTCACGTTAGAAGGCTGGTCTTCTCCCTCTGCTCCATGCCGACACTTATTAAACCTACATTTAGCTTAACTGGTGACGCGGCAATGAGAAGATGACTGCATCGATTGTCTCCCTGTGGAGGCTTGAGATAAACGAAAGGGAGATGCGTACTCCGCATGGCAGAGGCTGGCAAAAGAGCAGAAAGAATAAAAGGCAGCCCCAAATGTATAGCGATGGCGCCATGTCTATGGGCGTAAAATATCTTGGTATTTATTGTTTTTTTCATTATCGTTTGACATGTCATGTACCTAGAATAATTACTACGATGGATCAAAATGTCACAGTTAATGTCAGCGAAAATGCTTGCACTTCCGCATTAGCGTTGAGAACCACGTTTGACAACTCCGTCACCATATGGGTGCACTTGTACCAATAATTAGCGGCTGCGGGCTCTTGACTCATTTGCATGCGTCCGCAGTCGTCATCAGGGGAGCGTATGTTTTAACATTTTAAAAGAGAAAAGTACACATAGGTTCTCGGCTATGGTATATGTTGTCCTGGCTGAAGAACTAAATACCGTTGTATGGCAGGGGGCTCAACGTAGGACTTCAATCCAACAACAATTAGCCACCACAGATTTATTAATTTGTACAATAACCGTCAAAAAAATACGAACCGTTGAATTTGAGGAAAACTATATATTTCTTGAATCTGTTCCTGGTAGCCTTGTATTTTGATTTCTAGTGTATTAATACGGGCGAGTTTTTACTGACTGTAGTCACAAAATGCTTGGAGTCAGCGTTTTCTTATCGGTGCCACTAGGAATGCTTACCTCCTCTTACTGTGCTAGTGACAGCGACCTTGCTTTAGTTATCAATAACTTTCAACCAGTTCTTTACTTATGGTACTTTCCCAGGAGCTTTTTTCTCTGTTGTACCTATATATTTACATGAGTAGCTATAGAAGGACACACTCTATGCCCTCGTGCTAAAGCCTATCCCACAGCAGCTCCCTATCTACGTTTTCTAAACCTCCCTTGATATCTATAAGCGCCACGAATGACACTGAAATCGCTCTGTACTGAAGATTGGAAATTATGTATTACCCGCAATGGCGACTCGGACAAAGGACCATTTGTACGATAAACCTCCCGTCTCTCTCTCGGTGCCTGCACACAGGTAGTAAAATTATATTCTTTTTTAAGCGGTTGTCTGGCATTAGTACTTTCTGTATTTCAACCAATATTTCAAATTTATGCCAGTACTTGGACAGCTGCATGAGGAGAGCCATTGGTTTTTGTCAAAATCAGAGGTAATGACGGTACCTGTGGATGCACATGAAGCGAGAGCAGTCACAGCATTTATGAGATTTTGCTCACTTAGCTGCGATATTGTTAATCAGCTTATCTGTCTTGGAAACCGTAGTTCTGATAAATTAGAATAGAAGTAAATAAAATATTACGCGCAGTGTGCCTCGGTATTTCGTCCATATAAAGAAAATACAGTTATTCTAAGGTATTTTGTTATGCTTAACGTGCTGATAACACATGCTGATAACACAGCCACTACAGCCACCGTCAGTGCCACTGCATAGGGGAGTACAGAATTCTGCTTCTGCTTTTACTATATCATCGAAAGTGCTGACGATATTCTTCTGCTTCTGTTTTACTGCATGCTTCTTTCCCTCTTTTATCCCATGTTTTCTTCTCACTCATTTCATGCTGCGGCATTTTTTTAATGCTTGCTCAATTTTCCTGATGTTCTAAATTCAGATACTGCTAACGTTTTACTTTATCAATTTTCACATTTTAGCGAACTCTATCTGGCGTCTCAGTTAGTCACCATCACGCTTTCTTGTTTCTTTATTTATGTCCTTTGCTACTTGGGAGAGCTTACCTACTTGTTCCCTTGGTGCCTTACCTCCCACCTCAATTGGTATTTGTGAAATCAACCACACCACGGTTTCATTCATCACCTCTACTTCAAATTCGTTTTCCTTTTCTGAAAGTGCACGAATGGTGCACTTTCAGTAGCACAGTAGCCGTGCAGTAGTTTCAGTGCAGTAGCAGTAGCATATTCTATATCTAATAATACGATATCATCGAGAGATTCTCAAGAGACTAGCCGCCGCGAGAACGACGATGAAGTGGGTTTGCGCATTTGGCGCGAGTTAGTGTAGGCCTTGCTGTCGGGCTAAAGAGTAAATAGCCTGTAAATAACCTCTCTCGTCTGTTTCTTTCCACACGTAACATTCTGGTGGAGGTTAGCGATCCTCGTCCTCGCCACGGAACTCCAAAGTGGGCGGTACTTCGAGCTTGTCACCATGCCTCCCGGTGACGAGACCGCCTCTGCAACGGTTTCGGCTTGTCACACTGCTCCAATCTTCACGGTTGCCGAACATTGCGACCATGGTGTGTTCTCTGGCCTGGAGGAACAGCACGTTGATGAATGGATCAAGCTCTATGAACAGGTGAGTGCTAGTAACAAGTGGTACGCAACGATTTTACTCGCCAATGTCATCTTTTATCTCGTCGGCACCCCACGCGTGTGCACCAAACGGATGAGGACGAAATAACCGGTTGGGACAGTTTCAAAGAAAAGCTAAGGCAACTGTTCGGGGACCCCGTTGGGTGCAAGGTTGCCGAAAGGCTCTTGTGTCTCGTGTTCAGCATCTACAGAGCCGTACGTTTCATACATTCTCGACGTCTTGGCTCTATGCCGCAAAGCAGACGTTACTATGTCTGAAGCGGATAAAGTGGCGCATGTGCTAAAATGCATTGCCGACGATGCTTTCAATTTGCTTGTTTTCGGCGACGTCTCTACTATCGACGCCAACATTAAAGAGTGCCGTCGTCCTGAACAAGCTAAGAGCCGCTGTATCACACACGACATCACGCGGCTACCCAACAATGCTACTAGGTCGACATGTGAGTGTCGACCGTGTTAGATCACCCCCTGTGACTACGTAACCCGTATTGTTCGCCGCGAGCTCGAGGCCGCCTGTTCGCCAGCTTTCTCCGCGACGCCTCCTGATCCGCGAGCAACCACGATTGCAATGAGTCAGGCCGTCGTCAGACAGGAATTTGAGAACATGGGTCTGAACTCCGTGCGTTCAACGTCTGCACCCACGGTTCCCCAGTTCTCTAGAAGCCCTCCTCGTCCCCGGCGGTCATTTTCTGCCACATCTCGCCTCAAGCCGTCCGAATGGCGTACCCCTGATGACAGGTCTATCTGCTTCCACTTCTGTTGCATCAGCCACGTCGCTCGTCACTGCCGCAAGCGATGGCCACCACCTCCTCGGACATACCGCCGCTTAATCCCGCACCTTTGGACCTTCTGTTCCGTATGCCACCCGCCATGAACCCGCTGCCGCTGATGCTCCTGCTCCGAACCTTCGCTACAGCCGATCACCCTCACCTCGATGCCATCAGTCTCGTTCGCCCCAACCCCGTCGCTTCTCTTCGCCGCCTATCGTCTCCCGGATCCAGCCGGAAATCTAGACAATGCAGCTTCTCGAGGTGAAACTGCGTTGTCGCGCCTGCCTTCAAATCATCTCCTAACGTTACCTACGAACCAAAACTTTCTTGACGTTGTCATTGACAGCTATCCTGTCATAGCACTCATCGATTCAGAAGCACATCTTTCTATTATGAGTGCTGCCTTCGGACGACGTCTGAACAAGCTCCTCATCCCAGAGTCGGCACGCGTCGTCCGTGTTGCGGATGGCAGCAATGTGCCTATCGTCGGCATGAGTACGGCACGTGTTAGCATCACCGACCGCCACACTCCTGTCCTCTTCACCGTGATTGCTCATTGCCCCACGACCGAATTCTCGGCCACAATTTTCTCTCCACGCATTCGGCTCTTATTGACTGCTCCGCCAGTACCCTTCACATTGAATTGCCGATTCTCGCAGAACCTTTTTTTCGAAAGGCGAAGATGCAACTTAATTCGCCGAAATGTCGTTTTGGCCGCCGCGAAATTGCTGGTCTGGGCCACCTCGTTGGCGCTTCCGGAGTACAGCCTGATCCCGACAAAACTCGCGCAGCCCGAGATTTTCCGGTTCCGAAGACAGCCGCAGACGTTCGAAGCCTTGTAGGGCTATGCTCGTACTTTCGTCCTTTTGTTCAAGATTTTGCAGCAATTGCTGGACCCCTCACTAATCTTTTCAAGAAAGGCGTACAATCCTCGTGGGGTACTTCAGAAGCTGCCGCCTTGTTTCGCTTCACTCTTCTAACCTCACCATCCATTCTCGCCCGCTTCGACCCTGATGCCCCTACAGAATTGCGTACAGATGCCAGCATTCATGACCTAGGTGCCGTCTTTGCCCAGCGTCAGCGTGGCCAGGATCACGTGGCTCATGCGAGCCACCTCCGGGCACCATCGGAGTGCAACTATTCCATTACGGAACGAGAATGCCTTGCTGCTGCCTGGGTGGTTGCGAAGTTCCGTCCTTACCTTTACGGTCGCCCTTTTTCCGTAGTCACAGACCATCATGCTCTCTGATGGCTGTCATCGCTAAAAGATCCTACAGACCGGCTTGGTCGATGGCCTTTGAGGCTACAGGAATTTTCATATTCCGTCGTCTATAAGTCTGGCCGCCTGCACCAAGACGCCGACAGCTTGTCGCGTTATCCCGTTGACGACTATGGCTCTTCGAGTATTGCCAGTGCTGCTTCCGTATTCTCTGTATCACAGCTGCTTCATTTCGCCGACGAGCAACGTCGTGTCGCCAACATCAGAGCACTCATCAAACGTTTTGAACACTATCTGGCCGATGCCACTCTACGCCTCTTCGTCCTCCGCGGCGGTACTCTGTGCCGTGTTAACTTTCATCCAGACGCCTCTGAGTTCGTACTTCTAATACCTAAACACCTCCGCTCAACTGTTCTAGAAGATCTTCACGACACCCCAACGGCAGGACACCTCGGCATATCTCGAACCTATGACCGTTGTAAGAGTTGTCGGACGATCCCACCGCTGTCAACCAGATGTAGGAGTCGTCGGACGATCTCGCCGCTGCCACTACTTCAAGGAGTTGAAGGTCGTAGAGAGGAACTCGGTGAACAGGATTTATTTACATATTAACATCTTGAACCAGACATAAATCGACAGTCTAGCGTGACTCCCATAGAGCTCACACAGCTCGCACACAGCTCACGAGTACATTTCTAGCATGACAACGAGCACTCAGCTCCCGACGACAAGGACGCTCACGCAGCCGACAACCGCTGCTTATAAGCACTTGTTCCCCCCTTGATTCCCAGTGGACGGAAACGTTCGTCCAGTCATCGTTCAACGTCTCCGTTCGACGTCACCGTAGATGACCCGCCCTTTTGGAGGAGGACTCACAAACACGTGTTGCACAGGTTTCAGTGGCGCACACACACACAGGTGTTTGTAGTGCCGCACACACACACATGTGTAAAGGCGTCAGCAGGCGTTTGGTGTGTTGCGACACCACGTACCCGAGCACACGAGGGTTGGACCCTCCCGCGTGTAGCCGTGCGCGGCTTAGCCGTGTCTGGGGAAAAGGGGATCCTGGGGGTTGAGCCGATGCCGGGTGTTTGGACCTTTAAGGCCCCCCGGCGGAGGCAACACACCTCTTCGGCCTCGGCTTCACATAGACGGCACCCCCGGACTGACCCACCCGGGGGAAATCGGTAGTTGCCTTTTCCTGTCTCTTTCTCCCTCCAATCTTCGTCTTTCTCTCACTTTCTATCTTTCCTGTCCTCTCTTTATTTTCGTGTTACTTCCGGCTTCGTAGGCAGCAAGGGTTAACCTTGTGCATTATATCCAGTCTTGGGTATATGTATTCGGTTATAGCGGGGTTGTACCGCTGGCGTGCGCAGAACTGAATATTTTCCGTCCTGTGTCGTCCCCGGGTTGGGCTCCATGGTGGGTGGCGGCCATCCCTGCCGAAAACACCATTCTACTAATGGCCACTTCTTTTCCCCGACTACCTGATCGCCCTCAGAAACGAGGGCGCACCGAAGATATTTTCCAATTTCTTGGAAACAAACTGCCAAACTTCCCCAGATTCCATGTAGTTCATTCAAACAAACCTGAAAAGACCATGAGAATGATTTCTCCTTTCCTAGTCTCTAAGAACCTCACTGAAACTCTTGGTGCAGGCTATAAAGCAACGAAAATGGCTAGCGGTGATCTCCTTCTGGAACTCCGCGATCCAAAACAGCTTGAAAATCTTCCTAAAGTTCAGTCATTTGGGGAAATCCCAGTAACTATAACGCCACACCGAACTATGAACACCAGTCGCGGTGTTGTTTCTGACGACGATTTGATGGAGTTAACAGAAGTAGAACTGCTTGAAGGCTGGAGTGAGCAAAGCGTGATCAATGTCAAAAGAATCATGCTAAGGCGTGACGGGAAGGAAATCAAAACCAAACATCTTGTACTGACTTTCTCCTCAAGCATTCTGCCTGAGACACTCGAGGCCGGCTATGTAAAGCTACGAGTCAGGCCGTATGTTCCGAATCCCCTCCGATGCTTCAAATGCCAGCGTTTCGGCCACAGTTCCCAGAACTGCCGAGGCCGGCCGACATGTGCAAAATGTAGTTCCCGTGACCATGCCTCTGAAACATGCGAAAACGCTCCACACTGCGTGAACTGTGATGGCGAGCATGCCGCATACTCGCGGTCATGCCCGTCTTGGAAGAAAGAAAAAGAAATAGTCGCAATCAAAGTAAAGGAAAACATATCATACAAAGAGGCACGTAGGCAGGTTGCATACCTTCCTAAGACCACCTTTGCCGAAGTGGCGCGTCAGGGGGCAGCGTCACAACGGCCTCCGGCGGCTGTTCGACCCACAAGCAGTGAGTCGGCAGTTACGCCATCTGCCCCCGCGACGGTTGCAGCTAGCGCTGCTCTGTCAACCCAGCAGAAGGGACCATCGAGCCCGAAGGTGGGCGCAGCCGAGGCTGCCCCAACATCCCCGGCCCCTTCCAGCGCTGGCAACAGCCGGCGCAGCCAAATCCCTCAGGGAGCCCCATCGACCTCCGGGCTGGTGGGCGCAAGGGTCTTGCCTTCCGAGGCAGGACTCACTCGGAAATCTTCTCGCTCTCAAGAGCACGTGTCCGGCGCCTCGCTAGAGGCAATGGACACTACACCTGTCCTGAAGGCGCACCAAACGCCTAAGGAGCGGCGGGGCTCCCTCGAACGCTTCAAAAAGAGCAAAACTCCGATTACAGGGCCTCGAAAGAGCTCTGTAATCTAAGGCATAACTTCTATTTCCGTACACACAGCACCAAATTAACTTCGTTATGGACACGCTAATTATGCAGTGGAACGTCAGAGGTCTCCTCAGAAACCTTGATGATGTTCAAGAACTTCTTTACGAACTCACCCCAAAAGTGTTGTGTGTACAGGAAACCCATCTTAAATCTAAACACACTAACTTTCTTCGTCATTATGTTATTTTTTGTAAAGATCGTGATGATGCCATCGCATCATCTGGCGGCGTAGCCATCATACTCGATAAAAGTATAGCGTGTCAACATCTACAACTACAAACGCCCCTAGAGGCAGTGGCCGTTCGAGCCATACTTCTAAACAAACTTATTACCATCTGCTCTCTGTATATACCCCCGCACTATCATCTCCATAAACATGAATTCCATGCATTAATAGATCAATTACCCCAACCCTATTTGGTTCTAGGAGATTTTAATGCACACAGCAACCTATGGGGTGACTCTCATTGCGATGTGCGAGGTCGACTGATTGAACAGTTTCTCTTTTCATCTGGTGCATGCCTTTTGAATAGTAAGGCACCTACATATTATAATACTGCACATAAGACCTATTCCTCTATAGACCTCAGTATTGCATCTCCCACCCTTTTACCTGATCTTAAATGGAACGTTATTAGAAATCCATACGGGAGCGACCATTTCCCGATAGTTCTGTCTACACCGAAGACGAATGAATGTCCCCCACAGTTTCCTCGGTGGAAAACTGATTCAGCCGACTGGGAACAGTTCCGAAAAATTACACTCATATCGTGGGCTGACGTTTCTGCTCTAAGCCTGGAAGCTGCGGTTGAATACTTCACCTTTTTTCTGATTGATGCCGCGACCAAATGTATCCCAGAAACAAAGGGGTCACCTAACAAGCGCCGTGTTCCATGGTGGAACGAGGAATGTCGTAACGCGCGTAAAAAGCAGAACAAAGCATGGGGGCTGCTCCGCGATTCTCCGACTGCAGAAAACCTTGTTAATTTCAAGCATGTCAAATCACAGGGAAGGAGAACGCGCCGACAAGCTAGAAGAGAGAGCTGGCAAAAATATATATCAGGAATTAACTCTTACACGGATGAGACGAAGGTCTGGAATAGAGTGCACAGAATAAAAGGTCGACAACCTTACTCGCTACCCTTAGTAAATACACAGGGAGATAGTATGGAAGACCAGGCGAACTTTCTAGGCGCACACTTTGAACGCATATCCAGTTCGTCGCACTATTCGGATACATTTCAAAGACATAAAGCACGAATAGAACGGCAGCCATTAGTACGAAAACCTGCAAAATGTGAGGTATATAATAGACCATTTGGCATAGCAGAGCTTCAAGCAGCACTAAATGGCTGCAACAAATCTGCCCCAGGCTCTGACCGCATAATATATGAAATGTTAAAGCACTTGCCATCTGAAACACTAAAAACCCTTCTTTTTCTTTACAATGGTATATGGTCTTCCGGCCAGATTCCCTCTGTTTGGAAAGAGGCCATTATAATTCCCATTTTGAAACATGGTAAGGACCCTTCTTTGGCAAATAGTTATAGACCGATAGCGTTGACAAGCTGCCTATGCAAACTCTTTGAAATGATGGTGAATAAACGCTTGCTCCACTATCTTGAAACCAACAAAATATTAGACCCATACCAATGCGGTTTCAGGGAAGGTAGGTCGACGACAGACCAGCTTGTCCGCATGGAAATGTACATCCGTGAAGCCTTTATCCACAAACAGCTTGTCGTATCTGTATTCCTTGATATGGAAAAGGCGTATGACACTACGTGGCGCTTTGGGATCCTTCGGGATCTTTCTGGAATGGGTATACGTGGCAACCTGCTGACCATTATTGAAAGCTACCTGTCTGACAGAACGTTTCGTGTTAGAGTTGGCAATGTACAGTCACGATCATTCATACAGGAGACAGGTGTACCGCAGGGTGGAGTGCTGAGCTGTACACTCTTTATTGTGAAAATGAATTCCTTACATACCATCATACCTCGCACACTCTTTTACTCGGTTTACGTGGACGATGTGCAGATAGCTTTTAGATCGTGCAGTCTTAGCATCTGCGAGAGACAGCTACAGCTCGGCCTAAACAAACTCTCAAAGTGGTCAGAAGAAAATGGTTTTAAATTTAATCCTCAAAAAAGCACATGTGTTCTCTTCTCAAACAAGAGAGGCATATCACCAGGACCGACTATTGACCTTAATGGAGAACGACTGTCGGTCAGCCTTGAACACAAATTTTTAGGTATTATCTTGGACACAAAACTTAATTTCATCCCACATTTGAAATATCTCAAAGCGAAGTGCCTGAAGACAATGAACCTGCTGAAGCTACTTTCTCGAACAAACTGGGGCAGTGACAGGAGGTGTTTGCTTAGCCTATATAGGAGCCTTGTACGATCACGCCTCGACTATGGAGCCGTGGTGTACCAATCCGCATCGGATAGTGCTCTCAGAATCCTCGAACCAGTCCACAATCTAGGCATACGGCTGGCAACAGGCGCATTTAGGACAAGTCCTGTGGAAAGTCTGTATGTGGAGGCGAACGAATGGTCGTTACATCTGCGCAGAACGTATTTAAGCTTCTCCTACTTTTTAAAATGTAAATCGAATAACGAACATCCGTGTTACTCAACCGTACTTGACTTGTCTTCTGCAAGACTTCACCACAACCGCCCATCTGTTCGAGCTCCTCTGTCTGTGCGCTTAGAACAACTGGCTCACGAAACTGGTATTAAACATCGAGAAACAGTCCTAATGACTCCCACTAAGCTTGCACCACATTGGGAATGGCAGTCTATCCAATGTGATATGTCTTTCGTCGCAATAACAAAACATGCGCCTGAGGTGCATATACATTCACACTTCCTCGAACTCCAGGCGAAGTACTCCTGCGCAGAGTTTTATACAGACGCTTCAAAGTCTACTCATGGTGTAGCTTATGCAGCGCTCGGACCTTCATTTTCAACGTCCGGTGCATTAAATCCACACACCAGCATTTTCACAGCGGAGGCATACGCGATCCTCTCTGCTGTGAAACATATAAAACAAACAGGCATAATAAAGGCTGTCATATTCACAGACTCATTAAGCGTTGTTAGTTGCATATCAAGTCTACGAAAACACAAAAACCCCATCCTTAATGAACTGTATAACCTTCTATGTTCAGCATACATGTCTAACCAAATGATTGTTCTTTGTTGGGTGCCTGGCCATAGAGGCCTAGAGGGCAACGTAGCTGCTGACGAAAGGGCTACATCCGTACCTTTTTGTGATGCAAACATTAATATACCTGTACCCTACACAGACCTTAAGCCATTTTTACAGCATAAACTACGGAAATATTGGCAACGGCAATGGGACACTCAGGTATCCAACAAACTGCACCTAATCAAACCGAAAATAGGAAACTGGATCTCTGAGAAAACAACGAGACAACAGGAAGTACTGCTCTGTAGGTTAAGAATTGGACACACCTATAGCACTCACTCGTATATTCTAACTGGAACTAACCCTCCGACATGCACTAGGTGTGGAAGTAGACTTACAGTCCTTCACGTTCTCATTCAGTGCCCATTATTAGAAATGGAGAGAAAAAAGTTCTTCCCTTCCTTGTACAGTCATAATATACCTCTGCACCCAGTCTTCTTTTTAGGCAATGACCCTCTATTTAATTTTAAATCAGTGCTCAAGTTCTTAGAAGAAACTAATACTATAGAAATCATTTGGCGAGGCTATTTGTAGCACAGCCTCTGCTTAGAGGCTGTAGCTGCAATGAAATCACTTACAGAGCACATGCCTCGCAGCCCTTGCACTGAAGGGCTCTGCAGAGGCACTGGTGCTGCCATAAATTAACATGTTTTAGTATCTTATTGTTCTCAACGTTCTTTTACAACCATAGGACTCACTTTTCATTGACATTATTTTAATAGATACATATTTTACACCATTTAAAGCGAATATTTTAGGCCAATATACAGCCACTACCGCCATATTCATCGATACTCATTGCTATTCATCACCAAATGTCATGGCGCTCTTTGGCCATTTCTGGCCCTTGCGCCAAGAAACGATATCCATCATCACACATGTGTAAAGGTCTGGAGCCGACGTCAGAGGGGCTTCGTAGAACTCTGCTCCGTCAAGGGTGGCGCTGGCGGGTAGCACATTCCTGAGCTGACCCCGCGCCACGTGACTGCCGGTTATTCGCAGTTCTCTGAAGTGCGCCCCGTCCGGTTGGTTGGGAACACGTGCAGCGGGCTGAAATAGCTGGCACGTTGTCACCCCGTACGGCCATTTCTAACACCGTGTGCGTCGCCGTTTTTTGTGGCTGGCCCTTGCCCGTTCCGTACGACGTTACGTCACCGTTTGCGAACTTGGCCCACGACGCAAGCCTTCCCAGCTCCCCGCTGGTTATCTGCAGCCGCTCGACATCCCTGCCGAGCCCTTCCATCGTGTCAGCTTACACCTTCTCGGCCCATTTCCGGAATCTATATCAGGAAACACGTGGGTTGCAGTCGCGGCGGACTACGCGACCCGCTATTCCGCTACCCGTGCCCTTCCGACCAGTTGCGCAACTGATGTTGCGGACTTCCTCCTACACGATATCATTTTCATGAATGGTGCTTTGCGTCAGTGGCTAACAAACCGTGGCCGTACGTTTTCGGCCAAAGTCATTGACAACATCATGCGTGCCTGCTCAATAGAGCATCAATTTATTAACTCCTACGAACGAACGGCCTCACTGAGCGTTTCAACAGCACACTTACAGACATGCTATCCAAATACGTTTCAGACGACCACGATGACTGGGACCTCGCTCTACCTTACATTACCTTTGCGTACAACTCTTCGCGTGCTGAAACTGCTGGATTTTTGCTGTTTTACCTCTTGTATGGCCGCGAACCGACGCTACCACTGGACACTGAGCTTCCGTCTTTCAAAGCTTCGACTAGCGCTTATGACCGTGATGCAATCGCCCATGCTGACCGTGCTCACGAACTAACGCGCGCTCGATTACAGGTCTCTCAAGACAAACAGAAGCAACGCTACGACCTCAGTCACAGTGATGTCCATTTTGTGCCCGGAAGCCTTGTGTTGCTTTGGTTACCATCGCGTAAAGTTGGGCTTTGTGAAAAACTGCTTTCCTGTTGCACAGGCCCATATCGCGTGCTCCGCCAAGTGACCGATGTCACCTATGAAATCGTTCTAGCCACGCCGCCTACGTCCTCCGCTGTGACAACCAGCAACATTGTCCACGTCGCTCGACTCAGACCCTACAACTCTACACGCACCTTGGATATTTAACAGCACCGTGACGGCGCTCTTGCCGGCGGGGGGGGGGGGGGGGGGGAGGGGCAGTGGGGGGTAGTATTACGATATCATCGAGAGGTGCTCAAGAGACGAGCCGCTGCGAGAACGACGATGAAGTGGGTCTGTGCCCTTGGTGCGAGCGAGTGTCGGCCTGCTGTCTGGCTCCAGTGTAAATAGCCTGTAAATAGCGTCTTTCGTCTGTGCCCTTCCACACGTAACAATATACCTTGTACCTGGCTTCTGACACATCACAAACGTACACTTTTTCCCTTTTGACACTTCTAATAGAAACGAAATAAAAACGAAAAATTTCGCAGGACTGCTCCGTATGCCACCGAACTATCGTGATGCCCTAGCCGACTTTTCTCAATGTCCTTCAACTTCAATATTGAAGGCAAAGTGCAGACCTCGACCATCATCCTACCGCGATTCCGTGCTGCAGGAGTCATTTACAACCCATACATTGTGAGAATAAAAAACAAATGGCAACAGTCCATTGTATTATGTGGTGCGTGACTTCTGTGCATGTCTATCATATGTTTTCGACTGCTACCTCGAGCCTATATTTGCCGCATGCTTGAAAAGGAGCAAACTTCTGCAAGAGAGCACTGGCAATGACTTACCTGTAGGTGCCTTAGTCGTCGTGGCTTCTTTAGGTTCCTCATTTTGTTGAACTTGTGCCCCTTTGACCAGCAGTTCAGGATCATGCCCACCACTACAAATGAATTTGTTGTAGCAAGGATCTCTGAATTTTGGGCACCAAAGCTTTGCACACGAGTTTTCTTCGGCTGTAAGTAGAATCTGTCATTGACAAGAGCCATTTGTCATCCCACATCTCATTCCAGAAAATAGTTCTCCTAATGTGCAATCAGCTTCAACGCAGAAGTGGTTGATTGCTAGGTCTTCGGTAAACTTATCTTATCAATATCGACCAGAAGAAACGTATCGATCAAGGTCATTGCGGCGGCCAGCCGGCACGCTTCAGGCCATATTGGTTACATTTCCTACCCGTTTGCTATGTGCACAAAACACTGAATCTTTTCCAGGTTCGTGATCCTTCATCAGGCCCTGGAATCTGTTGTTTCTGCGCGTTTTCGCCGATCTTTTTCGTATTGGCTGCTTTAAATGGTACGGCGATTCCTGTTCGAATGATTCCAATACCGAAACGGCCGACGAATAATAACGGGTCGACTTGGGCTGGTTGGTAGGTGTCTGAAGAAAACGCGTAACAGCGCTGGGCAAATGAACGTGTGAGCGGCTCAGAGCTTCGTCTGTCTCATTCACGTACCATTGTACCGCGCCGTTACTCGTTTTATTTAGGCCGACGCATCGGTGCCATCCACATGCCGTCATTCCGAGCAATGCAATGATTGTTTTGCACACCGTATATCGCCCACCTCCACTTTAGCTGCATCCAGAGCGACCAACCAGACTTCAGGTTTGAAACGTCTACTACCACCAGCAACTATCGCCGCAGCGGTGGGACGCGGCACTCCCAGCACACCTAATTACGAACTCTCATTAGAAAGTGTGAAATAGCAGCAGTCACCAGAGCCAGAGACGGAGTTAATGATGACATGAAGAAACATTAGGAATTAAAGGTAATACAACAAGAGTGGTTGTAGGTTCAGGGACGGCAGTGCCTGTGTCGCTGAAAAGTTGTGGCCATAATTATCGCAGGTGAAAGGCCAAAGAAATAAATTTTATTGGTAATGTTTTATCCAATGTTTATTCAGTTTCTGACCACATCCGCGGTCCATCGAGGACAAGCGCCCCTCTACAAACGGGATGTGCCGACCGCCTTGTCTGTTGCCGCCAGCTTGGAAGCAAACTGCTCGAGATGTTGGTGTTCATTCTGGCCAGTGCTACTTCCTGCCGCAGATCCCTCCATCGATGTTTTAACATACGGTGACACTGCTTCATTCGACAATACGTCACGTCCTCTGGAGGCTAAGCGGCACACAGAGCTGCCTACCCGAGATATTTTACAAATCCATGATGCCCTTCGTGTTGGCAGGTGGACCGGCCATGTACACTTTTCTCTCCACCTATACAGATATATGCCCTCCAATCGTCATCTTTTGGACGTAATATGTCGAAATGTTCTTCATCATTATTTCGCAATATCATAGCGCCCTCTTCGTTATTGTGCATCCCTTTCATGGGGCATCATCAGCGCCACGCGTCTTGTGTAGCTCGAGTCGCGAGCAGCCTACAGAATGCTGTCTCGTCGCTGGCTGGGTTGAAGTCCTGAGGCGCCGCTCAACTTCCACTCCCGAATAAAATGTTTGGGTGATGGCACGCCGCATTGGACGTAGTCACGTCATCCTACACTTTCCTTGTTTCTCTAGTGCTTACCAACCTCAATTGCAGCAGAAACCTAGTACTGTTCACAAAAAAATATCCCTAAATAATGCTGTTATGGTGGCTCTATGGTCTATTAAAACGGACGTTTGGGCGAGTTGGTAAGCCATATTTGAAGCAGAACAGCGCGGTTTTGACGGGCATATTGAGCGGGGGGATACGATGATTACAGTTATCTCCCTTGTTCGGTGCGGCACGTGTGATTAGCTGCGAATATATGTATGTTTATTGTTTTTTTTTTTGTTTCTGCGGTTGGTTGGAGCTCATATATATTCTTCGTTCCAAGCAATAAACTTGAGTTGCACGTCAGCGCTCGTCCGCGTCGTTTCTCTCTGCTTGTCCCCGTAAAAACCGCGCTGTTCTGTTTTAAAAAAGGTTCTATTGTCATTGCAGATTCGTGATATTACTCTTGTCAAGCCGTCATCGTCACGTCTTCTACCCCGACCTAGCGACTCAAGCTGTTTAATAGCTTGGAGCACTAAGTATGGGACTTTTGTGTATACCTTAGTGCACATGTGACTGGACCTTGTGTTGCTGTGTTTCTAAGTTGACTTTGAGTTTTGGTCTGGAATTAGTGTACTTATGGGACTGGACTTTGTGTCATTATGATATAATGTGGACTTTTAGTTTTAATGCCTTTAAGTTAATTATTTTTTAAAATCCGTATGTGTAAAGGACTTGCCGGCGCCAACTAAGCGTGACATCTCCTAAGTGCCATATAATAAAAAAAATGGGCTCGTGGTCCGGGTGCCGTCGTGCTCGTTGCATAGTCTTCATTGGATCTTTGTCATCTGATACTCACCATGCCGTCTTCGTCAGGCCATCCTCATCATAGAGTCATCTTAACTCATTGTCACACCGGGTTATCGTGATGCCGTCGTGGCCGTTCAATCGTCGTCATTCATGCCATTATCGTGACGCTGTCGCTTCATCATTGTCCTCATTTCAGCAGTATCATCCCACTGTCGTCATGTCATCGTTGTCATACCGCCTTCGTCGTTCCATCGATGTCAATCTTTCTTGGCCGTCATATTGTAATCATACTGCCGTCATTAAATCGTGGTCATGGCGCCCTTGTCATGTTGTCATCGTGCGATAGTCCGCATCGTGCATTTATTGTCTGACCATCTTGGTCGCGTCACCGTCGTCACTATAACTGTGTCATCTGACTCATCGTCGTGTACAACTGTGTCATCCCATCGTCGTCATACAGGTTTTGTGATACAGCCATCGCCGCGCCGTTGTCATAATACATTCTTCGTCATGCCATTGTCCTCGTGCCGTTGCCATGCCGTTGTCGTCACTGCGTTGTCGTCATGCAGTCGCCTTCATGTGTGTGTTGTGCCATCATTATAACTTCGACACCCAACTGTCGTCATGCCTTCGTCATCATACCCTTTTCGTCTTACCATCATCGTGACGTTGTAGTTTCATCATCTTCATCCTACCAGTAACATCATGCCATTGTAATGTCGTCGTCCTCATACCACCTTCGTCGATTGATCGGCGTCATTGGTTGTGCGTCATTTTATTGTTCCCATGCTCTCGTTACTCAATCGTCATAATAACGGCGTTTTTATACACCGTTACTGCATCGTCATCCCACAGACGCTTGCAACTCAGCATTGTAATCTCTGTAACTTCCATCCTCATCATTGTAATTGACTGTCACTCGTCATGTCGTCGTCATACCGTTGTGGTCATTCCATCGTCCTTACTTCAGTATTATCATCAATTATCGTCATGCCGTCGTTGTCATGCCACCTTCGTCGACTCAATGCCATCATTACTTGTTCGTATTAGATCGTAGTCATGCAGTCGTTAATTACTCGTGATTGTGCCACCGTTGTCACGCCAGCGTCATCATTGCGTCGTAGTTAAAAAATTAAATTATGGGGTTTTACGTGCCAAAACCACTTTCTGATTATGAGGCACGCCGTAGTTGGGGACTCCGAAAATTTCGACCACCTGGGGTTCTTTAGCGTGCACCTAAATCTAAGTACACGGGTGTTTTCGCATTTTCGCCCCCATTGAAATGCGGCCGCCGTGGCCGGGATTCGATCCCGCGACCTCATGCTTAGCAGCCCAACACCATAGCCACTAAGCAACCACGGCGGGTTTGCGTCGTAGTCACACACATACTATGATCCATGCGCTATCATATAGTCGACGTCATGCCATTGTGGTCTTTCCATCGTCATCATTCCCACATCTTCATTCGCTTGTCGTCATAATGTCGTCGACAAGCTATCGTCGCCATGCCGTCCTCATCATCTCATGGTGCTATTGTCACCGTCACGTTGTCTTCGTTATACCATCGTCATAATTTAGGAATCGACTGCTCATTCTCGTCATGCCATCGTCGTTATGAGCCTACGTCATACCATAATTATCATTACTTTTTAGGCACTCCGTCCCAAATGCGTCAGCGTGATATAGTTGTCGTCATGCCGCCATGCTTACGTAGGACCTTGGAAAGCGAGTACCGCAACAAAATGGTCGGTACAATAGTGGAGTAGGGGCGTACAGCAGAAGCACCAAAAACGTCACATTTACCACTGCAAGTGTTAAATGAGAGTGACTTCAGGAATGCAATCGCGCTACATTGCTTGATTACTATTCGCATTAGTGCCTCCACTCATCATAACTGAGTCCTGCTGTAAATTTTTACGGTCTTAAGCGTGATGTCGCACATTTGAGAATGCACAGTCTGTGAACACCTTCAAAAGTGTATGCCGCACACACATTGCCGTTTTTTTTCAGCTGCAATTGGGTAATTAGCAAAGCCGACTGGGGCGGAGGGGGGGGGAGGGGTCGAAGTAATAGCTCACCTTCGGGGTCACCTGTAGAGAGAAGTATCCAAGGATTCATCTTCACATGTTTATTTGCAGAGCACCACTCCTTATAGCATGTTTGCAAACACCCTGCAATACATTTTTCACTTGGGTATACAAATGCGCTAAGTAGTTATGATGAACCAAGGGTAAACGGCGAAGTACATGGCAATGTTTTCTGTGGGTGTAAAATGAACTAATCTTTAGAAAACAGGCAAAATATTCAAACGGAATTGCAGGACGGGTAGATACCATTTGCAGCGCCACTGAAGAGAGGCTGCCACCTGCGAACACGTAACCACGCCGCGAGTGAGCGCTTTCTGGCATCCTTTTAAGGCTCAACCTGACGTACGCGTTGAAACGCGTCCTCAGACGCCGCGCTGACTCGCCGTGGCGTTGTGCCCGGCGGAGGAAGAGGGCGCGCACTCAAACGATGCACGATTTGCCGCGTGTCGCCGCGCGTTTTGTCGCGGCGGCGCAGTGTTGATAGGTACCTGTGCTCAAGGCAGCCCACCCTTCGTTTAACGGTCAGGTTAAGCAATGTGCTAAAGATGGCAATAAAACACAATAAGCTTAACCTTAAAATTTGCTTCTATATATTAAATAAAGATCGATATTGCAGGACTCCTAGTGGTTCAGTCAGCTCAACTGCGACTCAATACCCAGTATTGCGAACCCAGTGAAACCTGCAGCAGCGTCGGCATAGCATCACTCGCGTGCTCTGTGCCTTACGCGTGATGCACGCGGGGTCATGTCCTGAACTTCGGCGATGAATATTTCATTAATAATGCACCCGTTACGGCTGAAGACTTCAGCGGCTGCCATCGTATAATAGCAAAACCGACGTGGAACTCCGACCACAACGCACGCAGCTTGCCCGAGCTTGCCTGCACGCCGCGCGAAGGATCGCTCCGGAGGTCACGTTAGTTCTCCGTGGTCACGTGAGGCGTGTCGGACGGGTGACGCGAGCGGCAGCTTTCGGCGCGCGCGCAAAAAACCTAGCAGTGCAAGGTCTCCACGCCGCCGCGCGTCGACATGCGATGCAGCCTCCGCGCCTGACGCCGTACGCACTCAGACGTGGTGCGGCGCGTGCGGCCGCATACGTCTTGTTGGGGCTTTAGAGCGCAGATCTTAGCCGCCCGCTCCTGCGGCGATTGTCAGCGTGCATCGGCGCCCTACCCTGGCTAACCGAGCAAACGAGCACAGCGAAAGATCAAAGCGAATGCTGAGCGCAGCGAGAGATGAAAGAAGAGAGTGCGTGGAGTAAAGTGGAGGAGATGGCTACAGTCAAAGCTTGAAGCGGAAAGCGGTGGAGGGGAGTATGGTGAAAGGTTGAGGAGGAAAGCAGAATGCCGCGCGAGATTACGAGATAGCGCCGTAGTATTTGTAATCTGATTGTACGCGCGACGCGAATTGTGTAGTACTTTCTGGAAGCCACGCGGGCACCAGCGATCACACTAGAACCTTCGGCGAGTAACGTATAAATGCCGACGAGCTTGACCCAGAGATCAGATTTCCCACGATTGCCGGCTCTGTTCGCCGCTATCGTTCTGCTTGTGTGTTACTTGTTTCGCAACGCTTCGCTCGATTCGCGCAGTGCTGCACGAGACTAAAACCCCTGACTCTCCAAAAGCAGCTCCAACCACTACACCCCTCTTCCGCTCCACCCCCGCGCTCGGTGCGGGGGTAGAGCCGATGCTCGCCCTGCCGTAGCAGGCGACGGCTAACGCGCTACCGAAGAAAATCCGCGATAAAATTTGTTCGAGCCCTGCGGAGAAGTTTTACAGCGCGCCTTTTACAGATGTGTATAGCTCATGCACGCGTTGTGGCAGCCATATGCAACGTTTTCACACGTAGGCAGTATTGATAACTTGAAAATCCTACCAGCACACGAAATAGCTTTTTTAAAAATTTATTTATTACAGCGCAAGTGGTTGTAATTTGATAGCAAGAACGAACAGGATGAGACAACTTGGCAGAGGTTCGGAAAATAATTATGCCGTTCCCCCCTCATTAGCACTACTAACAATTCTTTGGAAGTGTTAATTTTACATCTGCATACTACGTGCGCCTGTATTATCTTGCGTAGTAAGTTTACGCAGGGAAGCAGTGTTGCTTTCACTGGAGCACTCCCCCCCAATGTACACAACACAGAGGAAAAAAATTTATTCTTGTGTTTTACGTACCAAAACCATGATCTCATTATAAGGCACGCCGCAATGGGGGACTGCAGATTAACTTTTACCAGCTGGGGTTCTTTAACGTGCCCCCGATGCACGGGACACCGGCGTCTGTCTGTGCATATCGCCCGGTCGAAATTCGGCCGACAGGGCTGCGATTCGATCCCTTGATCAATGCGTCTGAGCGTACTTTTGTCGCACTGGGCCGGAAATGCGGGTCCAGTGCGACAAAAAATATATATATACAAAAGCGTGTTGCGTGCTTCCACGTGACAGGCGTCAACGTTCCACGTTCAGTGGAGGCTGGGGCGACAGGAGGCGTGGAGTAGGAAACGCCGAGGAGAGCTGCGTGGCAGAAAGATCTAAGAATGACGCTACTTTTGGGAAATTGAGGGGTTTTACACGAGACAGACTGTCCGTGCCAGCCAATATATCGTGAAATGAAAATACGTATAGAGCTGTGTTCAAATCCCGCATTAGAGAGTATCGTAATCGTCAGCCAATTTATGCTGATAGGAGACGACGTGCTAATTATATGCCGAAAAATGCTGTTTACATATTTCCCGGTGCGTTAGTATTCGACAGTGACGACTTGCAACTTAAAGCAGGAATGGCATGTTAACTGAAATAAGGCGTAGCAGTTTGGGAGAACTGGTATGTCATGGCTTTTTTTAGGCTCGTAGCGCAGCTTAGAACGAGCACAAAGGATGGTGGAAGCGCGCACCCTATTCCCCGTCACTTTTAATTACCCCTTTCACCTTCCTTTTTGCTCGTTCTGAGCTGCGCTAGAACCCTAAGAAAGTCATAACTGAAATAAGTTCTCGGGTTTGGCATTCCATAACGTTAATGCTGATGATTATGCAAACATGTCCATATTTTAGCTTGAGGGAAGTTAGCTTATACTCCGAGTCGGCACGTGTGAGCCCTCCGATGACGCAATACCCAACTTGTTTATTTGAAGTAAGTCACAAGGGCACGCAGCTCTTACTACCTCAGTACTGCGTAATCCATGGCGGCTGATGTTTCTGTCCAAGACAATGCTCGCACTGTCGATAAACATGGCTTCTTTTGACTGCTTCTCGCAGCCATCCGTTCTTCTGACCAGGCAACAGGCTGATGGTCGCACGCCACGAATAAGAAGCGCCAGAGTAAGAGCTATTCGCTACTTTCACGAAACGGGCTTCGCACTGCGGCCGGGCCGCGGAGCACTCGATCCGGCATCTGTGCCAGCGAATTGCGAAACCACTATGCCTGCTGCGCAGATCGGTCGCTTGCCAAGCTCTCTTATGATCTCGTGGGAGCAGAGGTGCAGAACGAAATCGTGAAAGCTGTGCAGCGTGATTTGAAGCCGTTGATGTTCCGGGGACAATAACGAGTTGAAATAGACGTGACGTATTATTCGATCGTGTCCTTAATGCAACCGAAGCGAGGAGGAGGCAGCTTTGCGCCCATAAATTGCAGGTAGGTAAGCCTATGGCAGCAACGATGCTTTTATGCTTGTGGTATTTTCACCTTGATGACTACTTTTTTGCCAGTAAGAGAAGAACTTCGATGTCTTTGTTTCCTTGATGGCGAAGCGCTTTAGCTAAATTGATGTGAAGTTGTAATAGCGATCTTCATTAGTTGCTTTCACGCAGACGCCTACATCGCTGGTGTTGTAAGTATACAATCGTTGTGGCTTTCAACGCGAATGGAGAGTGCGCACGGTTTTAGAGCTCATTGCTCATGAGCAGTGCATGTTGATATCTTGTCCACGTTCACCGCACTTTTTAATTATGTCAGCGTCCGTGACGTCTTCCTGTAATGAGTTTATATTTGTTTATGAGCGATGGCGCAACCGGAGACTACGAGTTGTCGCAGGATTCGACACAAAAAAAGCCCAGTAGTCGTTCGGACGCGCTCGAACGGGCTCAACGGAGACTGTCGCTGATGGATATTATCGCACCTACAGCAACGCTGAGGGAATTCATGGGCTTCCATTTTTCATAGTGCGCCAAAAATAATAGTAAAATGGTTCTGAAGCTCCATTACAGACATTTTGGCATTCACCAGGTACCCGCGCCGAGATCGTCTCCTGCCACCGGAGGTTAAGCCTAGCACATCCGCTTAGACCGTCTATACACTATGGGCCCATCTGAGCTCAGGAATCAAGGAATCTAACCCCAAAAAATTACTCTATAGTTCCGCTTTGGCGTCAGTGTTTTTAAATAAACAATTTTTTTTTATGTCGACAGTGTCAGTACAAGAAGCGACGAGCGCCGATTTGACGAGTTATATAGACCTTTTCTTCGGGGGAGGAGGAAAGGGCCCGCGGTGAGCCTTTTCTCCTCTCTGGCTTGTGCGATCAGGCGCGGCGCTATTTGAAAGCATTGCTGTCGCGGGCTGCGGAGCGATTTCGATAAGTTTTCGATCGTACTTAGTGAAATTTACGCAATGTCCGTTCATATGAAGTCGTTAGGAATGCTTTTCGATGCATAAGTAACTACATTCCGCGGAAATATCTCTTGGGGGCACAAACACGTGACGCGCATTATCAGCTGCGGTGTGTGCATGTGTTGTGGATTGTTTTGCGTATATCGGTTTTAATTCAACGAAGACAACTGGTGTCTCAACCAGGACGAAATGATAAATCTGCTCAATATCTGATCGCTTGGCGTAGGGACTAAAACATAAACATAAGAGCGCAGGCTTATGTACGGTTCACCTAAGGCAACAACGACACATTTAAGCGACAGGCATTATCAAATATTTGTGATACACCGGCATCGTTCTCACGCATTTCAAGTATCGTAGGCTTTAAATCAGTCTATGTCTACGCTAGCCTTCCTGCATGAGGCCGATGGCGCTGGTCAACACAGCGATCACTGCGGTTGGTGAACCAGCATGATACATATACAAGCTATGTGCTTCGGCATTTTTTGCCCTGTAAAGACATAGTGTATGAGAGAGATTGCATGAAAAGAAACCGATGGCTCTTTTTGAGGACAAAATTTCCGTAATACGTGCGAGTGCGTCGTAGAGAGCAGAACGAACACAACCGAAAAAACAATCGGTTATCATCAACTTTCTCGAAAAAGAAAGAAAAAACGGGCTGACGCGGCAATACGACCTCACGTAGTCACGCCGAACATGTTTATAGACCTGTAAACGTCGATGCCATATGCTTGGACCATGCGCTATATAGAACTAAGGAATCTCTATTCGAGCACCTACCACTGCTTAGGGTGCTCGCGCAGTTCATGAACGGTCAATTTGCTGGAAAAGCTTAATTCACACTGTAAGGTTATGCTCTTATTACTAACCAAAACACTTTTATTCATGGGTGGAAACCTCATCCACCCAACCAAGAAGTCACGCAATGTAATCTGCGGCTAACAGTTTGAACGGTTGTCAAAGTATAACAGCACAGCATCCCATCGTAGCAGAACGATGCCCACGCTGTTACGATCATCACGTATGTTTCATTGCTTCTAAAGCGCCGCTTAGAAATAGAGGATAATGCTGCAATAAGGTCACATTAGTGAATGGAGCATTCAGAAATACACAATTGATCTCCGAGGCTGAGTGCAGGCGCGATGCGAGCGCGCATATTGCGTGCTCACATCGAGCTGCGTGCTCCGTCCACCTGAACACCAGCAGAAAGTCCGGCCATACCGACTTAAACCACTACAGTACATCTCACAGAACAGTTTTTCACGCTAAACTGAATAGACTGCACGAGCGATAAAACAAAGGCCAGAAACAACCGCCGCGCGTATACCTGCCATGCAAGACGGAACGCTCGTCCAAGCCAGCATGCCGACTGCCCACAGATGGCGTCATTGCGTAGGAATATGGTGGCGCCCTTGAAAAAACGGTGTATAGGCAACAGGCGAGGTACAGCCTTCCCCCCTCATCACCATGGTTCCTCTCGGCCACTCGCTTGCAAGACAGCACGTGTTCTTTTCCTCGCCTTTGCGCGAAGAACAAGTCAGCGAGCTACCGAGCGGCAGTGCGCTGCTCCTTCCTTCCCTCCCCTCCCCACCACTCGCTTAGGCAAGATGTCGCGCACAACGCACCCGCCCGTCTCCCGCACTTCGCAACTCGGCTGCTCAAGAGTACGGTGGTGGGTCTTGGAGTCTCTCCTCCAAGACCCACCACCGTCGTACCAACGGCATTCCACGAACACGGCCGAAAGAGCCGTAAAAAGTTATTCCCCTTAAAATACAGCACTTTTACAACGCTTATCTATGTGTGAAGAGCATGCTTTCTGTAGCCTTCAAGCACAATATTTATACATAACCATACATTCCTACGAGACACTATGCTAGTCTAATTGGTTGTTGTCCAATATTTTTTTAGTAAAAATTTAAAATAGCTCTCTAGGGGATGTTTCTTGACCCGCAAATAGGACGATCAAAATAAATGAAAATATCTGTACGCAAAAATAATATTCACTTTGCCGTTCGCCCAGCTGATGAAAATCTATACCATTATTTTATTGCTTGAACAGCAGAGGGAAAGCCGGTGAGTGAGCTTACCTTGGGCATATGATGAAGGAAACGACATCATGAAATAAACAGCAGCCAACGTCAAGTGCATGGCTGGCTCTTCATACGTGAGTGCTATATACCAAAAACCACGTGGCACAACGTTTTTCTGCATATTAAACAACAAGTGTATAAGCTAAATATAAGCTATTATATTGAGCTTATGGACGATACAGATTATATTTAACTACATATTACCAATTAGCTAAACAAGTCTATAACCTGTGGGCGTTTCAGTACGAGTAGAACAAACATTGTCTTAAGCTACGTAAGAAACTGTAAGATGTCTATAGATATCTTACTATTATAAGGCTACTAAAAATCGGGTCTCTCAGTTTTATTCTCTCCCTCTTTCTCAATATATATATATATATATATATATATATATATATATATATATATATATATATATATATATATATATATATATATGTGACCAGGAAGTCGAATAGGATGACCAGGAAGTCGAAAGCTTCTATGAAGATGTGCAATCGGCGATGAATAAAGTCAAATTAAAATACACTATACTGATGGGCGACTTCAATGCCAGGGTAGG
The DNA here is from genome assembly GCF_023375885.2 of Dermacentor andersoni. Lineage (NCBI taxonomy): Eukaryota > Metazoa > Arthropoda > Arachnida > Ixodida > Ixodidae > Dermacentor > Dermacentor andersoni. The sequence goes on from NC_092816.1 coordinate 134,743,743, forward strand.
CAAGAAGCAGACTGGAGACAAGTCAGTGGGGGCATATGGCATAGGTTCTAGGAACAGCAGGGGAGAGTTACTAGTAGAGTTTGCAGAACAGAATAATACGCGGATAATGAATACCTTCTTCCGCAAGCGGGATAGCCGAAAGTGGACGTGGAGGTGCCCAAATGGCGACCCTAGAAATGAAATAGACTATATACTCCGTGCTAACCCTGGTATCATACAAGATGTGGACATGCTCGGCAAGGTGCGGTGCAGTGACCATAGGATGGTAAGAACTCGAATTAGCCTAGACTTCAGGAGGGAACGGAACAAACTGGTACATAAGAAGCCCATCAATGAGTTAGCGGTAAGAGGGAAAATAGAGGAATTCCGGATCAAGTTACAGAACAGGCATTCGGCATTAGCTCCGAAAGAGGACCTTAGTGTTGAAGATATCAACGACAATCTTATGGGCATCATTAAGGAATGTGCAATAGAAGTCGGTGGTAACTTCGTTAGACAGGATGCCAGTAAGCTATCGCAGGAGATGAAAGATCTGATCAAGAAACGCCAATATATGAAAGCCTCTAACCCTGCAGCTAGAATAGAACTGGCAGAACTTTCCAAGTTAAACAGCAAGCGTAACAGCTGACATAAGGAAGCATAATATGGATAGAATTGAACATGCTCTTAGGAATGGAGGAAGCCTAAAATCAGTGAAGAAGAAACTAGGAATAGGCAAGAACCAGATCTATGCGTTAAGAGACAAAGCGGGCAATATCATTACAAATATGAATGAGATAGTTCAGGTTGCTGAGGAGTTCTATAGAGATTTATACAGTACCAGTAGCACCCACGACGATAACGTGAAAGAGAATAGTCTAGAGGAATTTGAAATCCCACAAGTAACGCCGGAAGAAGTAAAGAAAGTCTTTGGAGCTATGCGAAGGGGGAAGGCAGCTGGGGAGGATCAGGTAACAGCAGATTTGTTGAAGGATGGTGGGCAGATTGTTCTAGAAAAACTGGCCACCCTCTATACGCAATGCCTCATGACTTCGAGCGTACCGGAGTCTTGGAAGAACGCTGATATAATCCTAATCCATAAGAAAGGGGACGCTAAAAACTTGAAAAATTATAGACCGGTCAGCTTACTGTCCGTTGCCTAGAAAGTATTTACTAAGGTAATCGCAAATAGAGTCAGGAACACCTTAGACTTCTGTCAACCAAAGGACCAAGCAGGATTCCGTAAAGGCTGCTCAATAACAGACCATATTCACACTGTCAATCAGGTGATAGAGAAATGTGCTGAATATAACCAACCCTTATATATAGCTTTCATTGATTACGAGAAAGCGTTTGATTCAGTCGAAACCTCAGCAGTCATGGAGGCATTACGCAATCAGGGTGTATACGAGCCGTATGTAAAAATAGTGAAGGATACATATAGCGGCTCCACAGCCACCGTAGTCCTCCATAAAGAAAGCAAAAAAAGTCCCAATAAAGAAAGGTGTCAGGCAGGGAGATACGATCTCTCGAATGCTATTCACAGCGTGTTTACAGGAGGTATTCAGAGACCTGGATTGGGACGAATTGGGGATACGAGTCAATGGAGAATACCTTAGTAACTTGCGATTCGCTGATGATATTGCCTTGCTTGGTAACTCAGGGGACCAACTGCAATGCATGCTCACTGACCTGGAGAAGCAAAGCAGAAGGGTGGGTCTAAAAATTAATCTGCAGAAAGCTAAAGTAGTTTACGATAGGTAGCGAGGCACTGGAAGTGGTAAGGGAATACATCTTAGGGCAGGTAGTGTCTGGGGATCCGGATCATGAGACTGAAATAATCAGAAGAATAAGAATGGGCTGGGCTGCGATTGGCAGGCATTCTCAGACCATTAACAGCAGGCTGCCATTATCCCTCAAGAGCAAAGTGTATAACAGCTGTGTCTTACCAGTACTTACGTACGGGGCAGAAACCTGGAGGCTTACGAAAAGAGTTCTGCTTAAATTGAGGACGACAAAACGAGCTATGGAAAGAAGAATGATGGGTGTAACGTTAAAGGATAAGAATAGAGCAGATTGGGTTACGGAACAAACGCGAGTTAATGACATCTTAGTTGTAATGAAGAAAAAGTAATAGGCATGGACAAGACATGTAAAGAGGAGGGAAGATAAGCGATGTTCATTAATGGTTACGGACTGAATTCCAAGGGAAGGGAAGCGTAGCAGGGGGCGGCACAAAGTTAGGTGGGCGGATGAGATTCAGAAGTTTGCAGGGACAACATGGCCACAATTAGTACATGACTGGGGTAGTTGAAGAAGTATGGGAGAGGCCTTTGCCCTGCAGTGGGCGTAACCAGGCTGATGATATATATATATATATATATATATATATATATATATATATATATATTGCGAGACAGCTGTTAAGCCTCGGCGGTTTATTGAGCAGGTCGTGCACTGCAGACGATGACGCTGCCCATGTTGATGAATATATACAGATGAAGATACAGATTATGCTCAAACAATTTCCCCCGCACCAGGAAGCGACCACCCTGGCCGCTGTTTATGCCGGCAAACGCCGTATGAAAGGCTTTAAACGCGAAACATGGACAATCTCTGTGGCATAGTGGCGGCCGTCCAAAGGCGGAACAACTGGAGTGACACGATAGTTAACAGGCGAAGTCTGTTTCCGAACAATGTAGGGCCCGATAAAACGGGACTGATATTTCTCGCACAAGCCAGGAGCGCGAGCTGGGTTCCACAGTAACACTTCGTCTCCAGGGTGGAAGGAACCGACACGGTGAGATGCATCATAGCGAGTTTTGCGGTCTTGTGGGCATAGGTGTGGAGGCGAGCACGTTGGCAACACCGGGCAATGCGCGAAATGAACTGCTCACACATTGATGTGGACGAGGGCACGGGGACACCGAAGAAAGTGCATCATGTGCATCAGCATAGCGTGCAAGCATAGCATGTGCATAGCGTGCGATGAATGCGCTCTGTGAGACCATTAGTTTGCTAGTCATTAGTTTGCGGGACCATTGGTACGCACCGAGAATATCGTCGAGAAGTTTAGACAGAAAGGTCCTGCCGCAGTCAATCAGAAGGACACGTGGGGCTCCGTGCCGTAGTATGATGGCTTCAAAGGAAAAGGCTGCAACCTCCTCTGCGGATCTCGAAGATAGTGCGGCTGTTTCAGCGTATCGCATCAAGTGGTTTACAGCTGTGACGATCCATCATTTACCGCCAGTGGTTAAGGGTAGCGCTCCACAGAGGTCGATACCAACGACCGCGAAAGGAGCTTCAGGACACGGGAGAGGTTGAAGCAGTCCAGCCCGAGGTGAGGTCAGCCGTTTGCGGTGTTGGCAGAGCGAAAAGGAAGCCACGTATTTCGTTACGCTGGTTGCTAGTGCAGGCCAAGAGAAGCGGCTGCGAATTCGCTCATAGGTTTTATGGAAACCAAAGTGACCGGCTGTGGGATCGTCGTGAAAGGTCTCCAGTATCTGGGCCCGAAGTGATCGGGGAACGACAGGAACCCAACGGTGTCCTTCGCGATGAAACACGTACATACCATGGTATAACATCGAATTTTCCATGTTGAAGTTCTTCAACTGCCGACGGAGCCGAGCGTGGGTATGCGAAATGATCCCGAATACGTTCCATATCAGAGGGGAAGTAGAAGTCATTACGTTGGCAAGAGGCAAACGTACGAGAATGGCTGGATGGGAGCCGGTCCAGAGCTGCGAGCGAAGCGAATGCAGACGACGCGCGCTGCGGTTTCCTCACAGAAGGGGGTAAGCAAGCAGCGTTTGAAGACGGTGGTAGGGGACAACGAGAGAGAGCATCGTCAACCTGGTGTTTCTTTCCAGACTTGTAGGTAACCTCGAAGTTATATTATTGAAAACGAAGCATCCAAGGGCCGAGACTTCCTGTTAAATTTGTTAGCGCCGCCAACGAGTACAAGGCGTGGTGATCAATAACGACTGCAAAGTGGCGGCCGTGCCGGCAAGGTCGTAATTTTAGGACGGAACAAACAACGGCGAGACAGTCTTGCTCGGTAATCCTATAATTTTTCTCTGCAGCTATTAGCGTGCGACTTGCTTATGCAACCACGTGTTCTTCGGAATTTAGCCAACATTGCGGAAGAACTGTGCCGATACCGTGGCCACTAGTGTCAGTATGTAGAAGAGTGGGTGCGGTGTTGTCGAAATGACAAAGCACAACTTCGGACGTGAGGGCACGCTTGAGGGCGTCAAAGGCAGTTTGGCATTCGTCCAACCATGCGTAGGCAGCTGCAGAAGGAAGGAGTTGATGGAGCAGCGCCATAATGGTGGCAAAGTTAGGTGTGAAGCGCCTGAAATACGAAGCTAGGCTAAGGAAGCTACGCATGTCTTTGGCGCGTTGAGGCCTGGGGAAGCGGAGGACAGCGGTAAACTTGTAGGGGTCGGGTCGAAGGCCCTCCTTGCTGACAAGGTGTCCGAGTACTTTAATTGTTTTGCTGGCGAAGTGGCACTTTTTTGTATTCAGCTGAAGGCCAGCAGCCGAGAGGCATGTCAAGACTTTGTCGAGGAGCTGCAAGTTCTGATGGAAGGTCGACGAAAATTCGATAATGTCGTCAAGGTAGCCTATGAAAGTCTTCCACTTTAGGCCCAGTAGTACGGTGTCAATCATCCGCTCAAATGTGGCGGGAGCATTACACAGGCCGAAAGGCACTGCGTTAAATTAGTAAAGTCTATCGGGTGTGGCAAAGGCAGCTTTTTTCCTTGTCTGCTTCGTGCATGGGGATCTGCCAGTATCCGGAGCGTAGACCAAGGCTGGAGAAATACATCGCGCCTTGTAATGAATCTAACGCAGCCTCAATTCGGGGCAGTGGATATACATCTTTTCGGGTTATCTTGTTCAAGGCAAGGTAGTAACGCAAGCACTGGCACAAGCGCGAGGGGCAATGTGGGAACGCTGCATGATTAGCGGCATCGGAGCCAGATGTGTAAGAAGATGAACACGCGAGCAGTAGCGCGAAGGTGAGGGGCTGTATGGGAACGCTGGCATCATTAGCAGCATCGGAGCCAGCTGTGGAAGACGACGACGACGAACACACGAGCAGTCGCACGAGCGCGAGGGCCAATATGGGAACACTGCTTGATGAGCGGCATCGGAGCCGGCAGTGGAAGAAGACGATGAACACGCGAGCAGTAGCACGAAGGCGAGAGGCTGTATGGGAACGCGGGCAGCATTAGCGGCATTGGAGCCAGCTGTGGAAGAGGACGACGACAAACACGCGAGCAGTGTCGAAAGCACGAGGGTCAATATCGGAACGCTGCAAGATGAGCGGCATTGGAGCCAGCTGTGGAAGAAGACGATGGACACGCGAGCAGTAGCACGAAGGCGAAGGGCTGTAAGGGAACGCCGGCATCATGAGCGGCATCGGTGTCAGCTGTGGAAAAAGACGATGAACACACGATCACGAAGGCGAGAGGCTGTATGGGAACGCTGTATGATAAGCAGCATCGGAGCCTGCTGTGGAAGACGACGACTACGAACACGCGAGCAGTGGCACGAGCGCGAGGGGCAATATTGGAGCGCTGCATGATGAGCGGCATCGGAGCCAACTGTGGAAGAAGACGATGAACGCGGGAGCTGTAGCACGAAGGCGAGGGGCTGCATGTGAACACTGCTTGATGAGCGGCATCGGAGCCGGCTGTGGAAGAAGACGACGACAAACACGCGAGCAGTGGCACGAGCGCGAGGGGCAATATAGGAACACTGCTTGATGAGCGGCATCGGAGCCGACTGTGGAAGAAGACGATGAACGCGGGAGCTGTAGCACGAAGGCGAGGGGCTGCATGTGAACACTGCTTGATGAGCGGCATCGGAGCCGGCTGTGGATGACGACGACAAACACGCGAGCAGCGGCACGAGCGCGAAGGGCAATATGGGAGCGCTGCATGATGAGCGGCATAGGAGCCGACTGTGGAAGAAGACGATGAACGCGGGAGCAGTAGCACGAAGGCGAGGGGCTGTATGTGAACACTGCTTGATGAGCGGCATCGGAGCCGGCTGTTGAAGACGACGACGACGAACCCGCGAGCAGTGGCACGAGCGCGAGGGGCAATATGGGAGCGCTGCATGATGAGCGGCAACGGAGCCCACTGTGGAAGAAGACGATGAACACGCGAGCAGTAGCACGAAGGCGAAGGGCTGTAAGGTAACGCTAGCATCATGAGCGGGATCGGAGCCAGCTGTGGAAAAAGACGATGAACACGCGAGCTGTAGCACGAAGGCGAGGGGCTGTATGGGAACGCTGCATGATGAGCGGCATCGGAGGCAGCTGTGGAATAGGACGACGACAAACACGCGAGCAGTGGCGCGAGCGCGTGCCTGCGCGAGGCGAGCTCAGATGGCTCTCCTTACCATACACCAGTTTTTCCGAACTATCGGGGGTGTCAGCCAATTGAGGCGGTCGCCTAAAAAATTTTAATGCGAAACATTTCTTAAGAAGCTGTCTTCAAAATCATGAAAGATAATTTGTTGTTATTGGTTCTGCTTAACAAAATAATTTCCCGTTTAGAAATCTGGAGAAGAAAGCTAGACGCTTAAATTACAGATAATAATGTCTATATCAGTAAAAAATCTTCAGGATATATGCAGTAAAGCGTTAATGAAACTTAACCTAAAATTAATTTCTTGGTTTTGTGAGGAATGCGAAGTGGTAAGCTAATGTAGGACATTGAACATAGCCAATACTCACTATATATGTAGTAAAAGTTCACGTAAGGTGACTCACGTGACCATGCAATACTATCAGGCTCATCTGTCCACGAAAGCCCCATTGCCTGCGACGTAGTCTGATGCTCCGCCTTATTCACGCACTATAGGCGCAGCAATTGCAAGAATGCGTTCACTTGTAGGGGATGCGCGCGCTCAGTGGTGCAGTTATTGGACATTGAGCACCGCTCGTCACTACCCACAGCTGCGTCTCCTCTCTCGAGAACTGCGAACATGCCTCGACCAAAGAAGGTGAGCGTTGCTTATACGTCCCGCACCAGGACAGTCAGAGATAGGGAGCTTTACCATATTGTGAAGGAATACGAGAACCAAGAATGCTTAAGTCACAGACACGTAAATAAGATGCCACTATAGGGATTACCATCTTTATGTTTCCTAGAATTTTTAAAAGTGCCCTGCTGCAGATGAAATGATGCTAGTCTGTGAGTTAGATTAGACAGAGAGGTGGACGTTACACGCACAGGAAAATCGAAATACCTAAGAAATTACTTTTCAAAAGGTCAATAATTAAGTTCCTAATTGATTACTTTGGGGTATATATTGTAATTTACGAATTGCAGCGATTTAGTTTCCAAGGCGTACCCACTTGAAGTGCTTTCGCATAATGAAACTATGAAGACATGCGACATGAGGCTGGCCGCAAAAATGCACTATTTCCACGTACTTAGCAAAAGGGTCTTGCATGCTTTGAAGCACAAAAGTAACTTGTACGCCGGTGCATTTCGACCCACATTATGGCAAATAATATGTGGAAATCGGTATCGTTCTGGATATTTGTTTCAACTGGATACTTCTTCCAATGTCACCTGCTACAATTCATAAATTGCAATATGTGCAGTAAATTAATTAATTATGAAGTTAGGGACTATTGGCTAATCAGTTGAATATGTGTTTCGATTTCTCGTTCTAGTAATGTGCAGCTTTTCGAGTAATTCAGCTCAAAGACAAGAATAATGCAGTCTGTCAGAGCCTATGTTTAAAAATTTGGAAATATTTAAACATGATCACCCCATGTAGTTGTTAGCATCACGATAATTTTCCTTGGGAGCTTCGGGCGTAATTTTAGTGCTTTAGCATTCTTAGGATACTTCGCGCACATTGTGGGAGCGAATAGCTAAGTTTCTATTTATGTGTGTTTCTATCTACTTGTGTTTTCATCAGACCGTTTTCCCGCCTACCTGAGTTACTTGGACGGACAGGTAGTCAGATTGCGAAAATTGGCGGAAGTACATTAAGAACGATTGTCGCAATTGAAGGCGATATGACTGAGGCTACACAAATGGAAGACTTACTTCTCCACTTAGGAAGATTCATCACAATGTACAGAAATGATCTTGCTATCATTTTGAGTTCCTGTTATGGCTACAGAACGGCAAAATGAAATTATGCAAGTTGGCCAAGTTTCTCAACAGCCCATCATAATTCGTGTCTTAGAGACTGCGTTAAAGGTGAGCATAATGAATTTTCTCGTAGATATATCAGATGTTTGCCCAGTGGGGATATTTTAGGCACCACACGCAACTCAAAAAAGGAAGTTGAAAATTGATGAAAATTGTTCACATTTTCCCACAGTATTTCTTGACTTTAATTATGACTACTGTTGGAAACACTTTCTGTACATATATTGGTTGAAATTCACCCAGAGCAAGGTTTTAATAATATTGGAACTTCCTGCAGGCGCTTACTTGAGAGAACTCTCAGCAAAAATCACTTGTGTAAAATATACTGAAAAAGTACAGTGCCACGAAACGCAATTGTGAGATCACTTTGAATGGTTTCTTCCTTTGGTGTTCACTTACTAAGGCTAAACATGTGGGAAAAAATTCCCGCTTAAGTTCCGACAATGAAACGATTTGAGAGAGTTAGCGGTAATGGATGACCAACCAGCCGCAGGAAAGAACCCGTACTTACATGTGATAATCCGAGGAATTAAATGACAATTGCCATCGCCTCTTACAACCAATACCGTCACGTTTCTGCTGCACATGCACTAGCGTTTGTTGTAGACAGGTTCGCGTTTTTTTATATAATCAAGTCGCTTCAGAATAAATTTTACTTTAAAGTCAGCGCTTCTGTTGTAATACTTCCCGTCATCCTCCTCTTGCTAGCGCTGCTGCTTGTCAAATACGAACTTCCATCAATTATTCAAGTCATCCTACTATTACAAATACCGGAACTGTGGCTAGCACATCTGGACACATAAAAGGGCCTTCCGTAAAGGTTCCACAGCCGTACGTAAGTGCAAAGGAGAAACGGCATTGGTGCATAGGTTAGGCCAGGAACTGCACATTCGTGTATTAAAACGCATAGACCACGTTATTATCATCAGAAGAAAATACTTACTCTTAACTTTGGCTTGATGGAGAATATTCGAACCAAGAAAGCGACGTACTTATCTATCCTCTGCGGCTCCGAGAGAATATTGTACATTATTTGTGGCGCTGCATTGGATCCTCGTTGAGCACCATTAGTCAGCTGCTTGTATAATTAATTGTATGCTTGCATGACTTCTGCAAAGAAGATTTCTGCAAACTAAATACATCAAACTTATTTCTTGCCTCTCGCAGCTCCATCAACTTTATGTCATGTATTAATATAATAATTGGAACGAAAATTATTATAATTACATTGCTGTCATTTCTTAAAGGTGCTAGAACTTTCCTTGAGATGACGTATCGATATCGTCACTAGAATATGAAAGACATCATCGGGCTTGAAAGTTTTTGCTGGGTAGGGAACTACCTGAAACATTCAAGATGTCAACTTCGTCTTGCATCAAGGGGTATGAGGTCGCAATTTCTCGCCTAGTTTCTGGTAAACTGTGCAAAACGTAATAAATAGACAGGAATAAATCCACCTTAAATCAAGCGTCTTGCGCCATAAGCCTATTGTCCTGCATTTGAGGCTCACCGTCACATCACGTTATTACCTGATCGACATCAATTAGACGTACTCAGCAATGAGTGGATATTAAGAGTCAATATTAAAAACGGATATTAACTGATATATCGAGGAGGACGACTTATCTAAATGCAGCTATTCTTATGATGGATATGCTGGTTTACGGAAGGCCGTTCAAGTGCCTTGGTGCTCCAAAAAGAATGTATCCTGCCAACTGTTAGTTCCTCCTGCTAGGATAGATTTGCGCACGGTTTGCCCTACGAGCGACGGTCAGAAAAGGGTACAAAATTCATCCACTTCGCCATGCACAAATGACGCTAAGGCAACCTTTGTTCCCTCTTCAAGACGGCGCATAGAAAGCTCCTGAGGTACATAGTAAAAAAACGCGACTAGATTATCCTAGATTACAAGACAGCACCATAGTCACGTATTGGGCGCAACAGTGCCCCCCGCTAAGCCGATGGGGTGGGGATCCACCGTACACGAAAAGTAAGTTGCGGAGAGAATGTGTCAGGCAAAAAACACGTAACTGGTCTTTGGAGCACCAGCTGCCGTGAGTAATAACTTAGTGGTCAAGAGCTTGGGGGGAGAGGGCGTCCCGGGGCCATCGCGGTTAAGCGAATCTCAGCGCGTGCTGGTGACGTATGTTTGCACATGTGACTCGACCCCGAGTTGGAGAAGAATTGTTCGCGCTTGAAAGTAGCCCCAGCATACAAACCATGTCCCACATGTTGCTGCTAGAGTGACAGGTTCCGGCGATCAAGCCCAGCAAGTGACTGCGTTCACACGGGAGCTACAGAAGGTGGTGCGGGAAGGCGCCACGATCCCTACAGCGCACGTTAGCATGCAAATTGTACTTTATCACCAGTGACCTGAAATATGTGTTCGGTGGGCGTCACGTAAATTACATTGTCATATTCAACGATTTAAAGCAGCACAATGCATGAGCTACGTTCGAGGCCGCAGTGGAGGGCTTTAGAATAAGTTTTAGAGCGCAGCTATTTGGCGCCCGTTCCTGCGGCGAGCGTTGGCGTAACCGACCGAGCGAGCACAGCGAAAGATGAGAGCGAACACGGCGCGTAGCGGGAGGTGAAAGAAGCATCGAAAGTGAACAGGCGCGAGGAGAAAAGCGGAGACGATTGTGCAGCGGACCCATGAGGCGGAAAGCGCAGGATGGTATGGTGAGAGGGTGAGGAGGAAAGCGGAGTGCCATCGGGGAGCAGGCATGCGGCCAGCGCGGGAGCAAAGCGCTGGAGTAGGCGTCGGACCCTACTGCGCACGCAGTACTTCGCCTGCGACGCAGCCGCCGATGGAGAATGCGCTCCGCGCTCACCACGCGTTCCGGTGTTCACGCTTTCCGAACAATGAGCGACGCCTGCAGCTGCTGCCAACCGGCTGCCCGGCTCAGCGCCGCCGCCGAGAGCCCCTGTGATTCAGAATAAAATTATTTGCCACAATATATCGCGAATTGAATGCTACTCAACAACAGCACTCAAAATTCGCGTCAGGGAGTATCGTAATCGTCGGGGATTTTTTTTTTTCTCCGGCGGTTCCTGAACGGGCGCCGAGAAGACGGTACGCAGGTGTTCTGGTAATATGCGCGTATCCGAACACACCAAAAATGATTAGAATATGCAATAAAGAAATAAGTTGACATCTTCCCTCCTCCCCGCTCCCTCTGCGTTGAATGGGAGGTAGATCGAACCCAAGCTCAAAAAATGTGCGAACAAGCTAAGCCTTCATGTTAAAATTAAGGGGCTTCAGTTCGCTAGCATTGCCCATGGTAGCAAACAAACATCAATAGAATGTACCACGGTCTGAGGTGGTGTTTATTTTCTCCGAAATATTTTGCAACGCTAATCAGAGAAGCGTTGTAGTGAAAAAACCGCCCCATACTCCAAGCGCGAGTACGTGGTTGGCTAGGTTAAACTGTATGTGGGTGTGGGCTGAGCAAGTATGTTGAGACGCGATGCTCTTTAGGCGGAAAAATAGTTCAGCTTGAACAAGCCAGGAAATGGTGTAGGGAGATCAGAAAACTGGAAGAGGCACGATGGGAATGCAGACGGAGTAGATGCGGTAGATGCGGGCGTTTCATCGGATGACTTTACCTTTTGTACCTTCGACGGGCAAAGCTTCGTCTTGTTTGGTAAACTTAACGAACACGCCATGGACGCAGATGTTGATTGCATTTGCTATTTCTTCTTTGTCGATGATTGTATTATCGCCACATAGAATAATAATGTAAGCAGAATATGAACCGATATTAGCTTACAGTGCCGCTTGTTTGTTGAGGACATTGCGTACACCACTGAAAAGAAGTAACACATCGTTTGCGTAAGGGGAAGATAGCTACGCTGACGATTTGCAATTAATGCTGCAATAGCGTTGTGATTCCCGTTTAGGTGCACCTCACGAGGGGTATCAACTTCAGGAACAGTATCGGTGGATGCGCAGTATGTATAGCAATTCTGCTGACAATAGTTTTGTTAAATTACAGTGAAAAGGTTGTGCCGCCAGATTTACCGCGTTCAATTAACTTCTTTCTGGACGTGCTTGTGAACCTACAGAAATCGTCGCCCACAGTCATGCACGTAGTCTTTAGCTTACCTTTCCTAGAGAGGATTATTTCTGTGGTTCTAAAGCTGAAGGCATAACGATAATAGGGAGTGTATATTTTTGTACAAACGAACCCAGCCTATGCACTCTGTCAATGATATTGTCAGTAATATTCATATTTAGATAATGCTACTTAAGTTCTTTACCAAATCTTTACAACGTGCAGCACTGTCAGCTATGCCACAAATAATAAATTGTCCCCTAGATATCGATCTTGTAACTTATCAAGCCTTCATCATAGTGCGTCGCATTGGCATTGAACATATTCATCACCAAGGCGGCTAAGTTCAGCTGCGGCCGATGAATTTTCTACGAATTCGGTATAGTATTTCAAGGATACCAATGTCTGTGTGATATCCATGACTTCAGCCTGAGCACCTGTTAGTTTCCCTTTAACTGTCCAAAAGACTGCATTACTTCCTTGTGATGCTTGTCAAATTTTCGACGTGCGTTGTGTGGAACGCTGCTTTTCTGTCTCTGCTAATTTCAAGCTACTTTGTGGGAGACGCCGCTCCCTTCACTACGGCGATGGATGTGGAGTCACCTGGAGGAGTGCCGGGTCGTTCCACGTCAACAGCGGCCCCTCCGAGAAAGCGGTCTAGTCGCCCGAGTGACACCGACAGCGAGGACACTGTGATCTACTCAACGACCAGAGATGAAACCTCGGATGACAGTGACTTCGTGCCCGTAGCAAAGCGCAAAGCAAAGAGAAGACTCGTCGGGACATCTCCTTCCACAAGTAAGACAACTGTGGTCCCGAGGCGAAAGTCATCGGACCACAGAATTTTATTCGTGCCTGTGGCTCCTAGCGACAATCTAAAGCGGCTCAACCGCCAAGCTACATCTCCATCGCTCGAGGCACTTGTTCCGGGTCAGATCAAAGATATAAGGATCAACGCCCGAAAGAACATTCTCGCTATATATGTCACAAACCGCAGCGCACTAGACGTTCTGAGTAACATTAAGGTGCTGGATAGGATCAACGTACGCTGCTACAAACAAGACGATCGTGATTCTACGGCCGGTGTGGTGTATGACGTCGACAATTCCATTAGCGATGCTGACCTGCATATACTAATTAAGCCAGCGACAGAGGGAATTGCCATATTGCAAGCCCGTCGCCTGGGGAGTTCGCACTGTGTGAAGCTAACATTTAAAGGAGACAGCCTACCGTCACATGTCAAGGTCGGGCACTTCAGACACGTAGTACGGCCTTTTGTTCCAAGGCCGCTTCAGTGCCGGAAGTGTCAAAAGATAGGGCACGTTAGTGCTGTTTGCACAAATGGTGCCGTGTGCTCACGATGCTCTGGGTCGCACAGCTCTGATGCATGTCGTGCAGAAGACCAAAAGTGCGCCAATTGTCAAGGCTCTCATGATGCATCTTCAAAGATTTGCCCACGTGTGAAAAATGAGCTTAAAGTCTTGAGGCAAATGGTCAGAGATGGTTCGTCACACAGGGAGGCTGCCGCTAAAGTGCGACGTCGGCGTTCACATCGCCAGAGGTCTAGGAAACCCACTGCTATTGCTAAGGATGCACCGCGTCCACTGACAGTCCACAAACTTCCACAGAAAACTAGCAATACTAGCAACGAGGTTCCTAAACAGAAAGTCCCGAATAACATTGCCTCATACGAGGAGTGGCCGCCGTTGCCAAGGCTAGACGAACCAGCGGAGCAGCAAGATGTAGCGCGCTCGCCGAATTATCCTTCAGCTTCTGGCAGCAGCGCAGAAGACGACAAACAAGTCGTCACCATGATACGGGTCCTCGTGAACACGCTACGAGTACTACTGACTGCCATACACAGTCCGGCGGCTCGAGGTGCACTTGAAATACTGAATGCTCTGAATCCGGTACTGTCCGGTCTTGAGAAGCACCATGGCTGCTCCTCAGCACTACTTCCTTAAAGAAGTCAAGGAAGCGTTCCTCTTCGAGTGGAATGCCAGAGGCCTTAAATCCCGTATTTCGGACTTTCGTCCGTTTGTTTTCAAGCACAAATTTCCAATCATTGTAATTTGTGAGCCAAACATTGAGAGCGCCTTCCGCCTATCAGGATATGAAGCTTTCATGTCTGCCACCTGTACCGACCGCAGCAAAGTCATCGTCTACGTCAGATGCGATTTCACTTATCTTTTACACCCAGTGGCACCTGATGACGACAATCAGTACGTATGTTTGACTATAAAATGCAAGAACGTTTCACTCACGCTGGTAGGTGCCTACATTTCACCTTCGAGTCGATTTGACAACGCAAGACTAAGTACAATTATAGCAGCGACACCTGGACCATGGATTCTTACCGGCGATTTCAATGCGCATCACCCGCTATGGGGAAGCTTGAAGATGGATTGTCGAGGAAGACGTGTACTATCCTTCGCGTCGGACCATGAACTCTGCTGCCTAAATGATGGCAGTCCCACTTTTCTGCGGGGATTGACATACAGTAGCTGCCTGGACTTGACTTTTCTTTCAAGATGCCTCAGTGCCAGTGTGAAATGGTTTCCGAACAACGAAACACATGGTAGTGACCACGTTCCAACGCACGTTAAAATCGATGGCATACGCAAGTCACACTCTACCACATTTTTTCAACGCATCGACTGGCCTAAATACAAGTTACTCATGGAGAACAATTGCCAAAATATCCAACAATGTCCGCCTGGCAACATCGAGGAGCTCATTAACGACGCTGCTCGAGAAGCCACAAGAGTTTTTAGGCCTAATCCTAAATTTTCTGAATTCGAAGCAGAATTGGAGCGGCTTCGAGCAATTCGCCGTCGCGCGGAACGGAGGGACCGGCGCACCAAGTCCATCTACGACCTAAGAAAGGCGAGACGCATACAGAAGAAGATTCAACGTCGGATCAACTCCCTGCAGTCTTTAAGATGGAAGACTTTTTGTGATTGCCTTGATCCACATAAACCCCTATCACATATATGGAGAACGATGCGTGGTCTTCGAACATCACCACAACAACGCCACCCTTTCAAATGCCTGGCTCTCAGTCAAGGTCGCCGAGAGATCGACGTAGCGGAGGATTTCTGTTTAAGGGTGGCGGGTCTATCATCCTCGTTTCCCGTACATGACCCACTTGACGTTCCGATCTCGCGGGATTCTCGTATGGACAATCTATTTTCCATCGAAGAGTTACAAGCGGCGTTGGCAGCGTGTAGACGTTCCTCATCACCTGGGCCTGACGGGGTGACCTACGCAGCCCTTGGCAACCTCGGTCAAACAGCCCGGCATGCTCTTCTAGAGGTGTACAACAATTCATGGCGGGAAGGAGTGGTTCCAGCTGCATGGAAGTCCAGCCGCCTCGTGCCTCTGCTCAAACCAGGTAAATCACTCCTAGATGTGGCGTCTTACCGTCCCATTGCTCTGGCCAGTTGTCTAGGAAAAGTGATGGAGAGGATGGTGCTGACACGACTAGAGTGGTATCTAGAACACTACAAGATATACCCTGACGCTATGGCAGGCTTCCGACGCGGACGCTCTTCAGTAGACAACGTCATAGATCTTGTCTCGTCTGTTCAACACGAAAAAAGCCTAAGGAGACTGTCAGCGGCGATGTTCCTGGACGTTAAAGGCGCTTATGACAACGTAACACATCGAGCCATCCTGGACGCCTTGGGCGATGTCGGCCTAGGGGGACTTGTGTTTCGATGGATATTCAGCTACTTGACAGACAGGTCATTCTTTGTGCAAACAAAGGATGGTGCATCATCACAACACAACACCTACCGCGGAGTACCACAAGGCGGAGTCTTGAGTCCCACTCTATTTAACCTCGTGCTCATCGACCTGGTTCACACCGTTCCACAATCCGTCCATGTGTCGATCTATGCAGACGATATATGCATTTGGTCATCAGGAGTGACGCGTCCGCAGGTGCGCGCCAGACTGCAAAAAGCGGCCACACTAACATCCAGCTATCTTCGAGCACGAGGTTTGGAGGTGTCCTCCCAGAAGTGCTCTATGGTCGCTTTCACGCGCAAAGCAATGAGACAATACGTTGTTAGAATTAATGGACAGCCAATTGCCTACGAGAAGACGCACCGTTTTCTAGGAGTAATAATAGATCGAAACCTCTCCTGGAGTCCTCACGTCTCTTACCTAAAAAGGAAACTAGTGATGATAACAGGCGTGCTCAGATTTCTTGCAGGAAAGTCATGGGGTGCGTCTGTGAGTGCAATGCTCCAACTCTATAATGCACTGTTCTTGGGTCTCCTACGCTACAGCTTACCTGTACTAGGTGGGACCGGTAAGACCAACCTCCGAGCCCTCCAATCTGTACAAGCTCAAGCTCTGAGAATTTGTCTTGGCCTTCCGAGGTGTGCATCAACGGCAGCAACAATAGCCATCGCGCATGACCACCCTATCAATACGTATATTCATGTCGACTCCTTACGGGTGCACATCAGGCACTTTGCCCGACTTCCATCGCATCATCTCGCCTCCCTTCCTGCCGCTCGACCTCGTTCAGCGTTTAGCAGAATTATTGCCGCCAACCACGGAAGTTTACCGTCAAACTTCACACATGCAGCACGGCCATCTCTACCGCTGTGGTGCCTGCATCCACTCCAGGCCCTTCTTGTTATTCCCGGCATCGAAAAGAAAACGGAAATGTCATCTATCGCCCTCAAACAAACCGTGCTTTCATTCTTACATGAAAAACAACGAACGCACTCACGTTTACACGGACGGTTCTGTCTCCTTTAATAGTTCAGCTGGAGCAGTGGTACTTCCCGCTCAATCTGTCACTATCAAATTCAAGACGTCTCACGTTACATCATCGACGGCTGCAGAACTCGCAGCTATCCGTGCTGCTCTGGAGTTTATAGGTCCCAATTCACCACATTCATGGTCCATCTTTTGTGATTCAAAGGCAGCTCTCCAGTGTCTGCTGTCCCCTTTCAACCACGGACCAAATGTACAATTAGTCGCAGACATCCCACTACTCCACCATTACGCAATCGACAAGGGACACAACATCATCTACCAGTGGATACCGGGTCACTGCGGAATTGCGGGGAATGACAGTGCGGATGACGCTGCCCGGTCGGCCCATGATGGTGCCCAGATTGTACCCATAACCGCTGTCAAGAACAGATGCAGCCAGAAGTCTTCGCTCCCTCGCACGCGAGCTTACGCTAACTCTGTGGAACACCAGCGAATTCACGAACACACGTCTTCACAGATTGGATCCAAGTTTGCAACTCCGTCTTCCACCAGGGTTGCCACGAGCGGAAGCAACACTTCTGTGCCGCCTATGGCTCGGCGTGGCATTCACGAACTCATATTCCTTCCGTATTCGAATGGCCGACAGCCCTGCTTGCGACACCTGCGGCTGCGAAGAGACGATCGCGCACCTCCTCTGTGACTGTCCACGTTACAATGTGCAAAGAAAAGTGCTCGTGACCGTGCTCGAAAAACTGGACAATCGCCCCTTCACAGAAGAGAAAGTTCTAGGACACTGGTCCAGACGGGTTTCGGCACTCAAGGCCTTAAGGGCCTTGCTCAAGTTCTTAAGGACATGTGAATTGTGCGAACGACTTTGACTATTGTTGCGCGTAACATCGCGTTACTGTGTGCATTTATCTTGTTTTTTTTTCTTCTCTCTTCCTTCTCCTTTTATTCCCTTTACCCCTTTCCCCAGCACAGGGTAGCCAGCCGGTATTTACACTGGCTAACCTCCCTGTCTTTCCTTCCCTTTTGTCTCTCTCTTGTCAAATTTTCCTTAAAAGCCTGTTCTGGCCTCAAGCAGTTTCTTATGCGATTTGCTAGCGCCAGGGTAAGGCGGACTTCTATATGAACGCTTAGGAGGAGGAGTTTAACAACAAATATGCCTCCGCTAGGGCGTCTGCGTGGGCAGGCGTTTGGGGTGTTGTGACACCCCATACCCGAGCACACGAGGGTTGGACCCTCCCCTGTGTAGCCGTGCGATCTCAGCCGTTTCAGAGAAAAGGGGGAGTCGGGGAGTTGAGCCGATGCCGCGGGACCTTTAAGCCCACCCCCACTCCTCCGGCGGAGGCAACATAGGTCTTTGGCCTCTGTTTCACATAGCCGGTACCTCCTGAGTGACACATCTGGAGGAATTCTGCAGTCGCCTTTTGCTGTTCTCCTCTCAGATCTTCATCTTTATCTCTAGCCTTTTGATCTTACCTGCCTTCTATTCACTCCGTCCCACTTCGGTATTCTGGGCAGGAAGGGTTAACGTGGTGTAATTATACAACCTAGCGTATTTTATATTGGACTATAGCGGCGATGCATGGCTTGCGTATGCAGGTATTCTCCCGACATTTAGCGTCTCCTTGTTGCTCTCAGTAGTGGGTGGCCACCATCACCGCCGAATTTTCCAACTTAGTACGGCAAATGGTTTTCCCAACTAGCTGATCGCTTCCTGAAGAGGGACACACCGATGAACCGTTCAATTTTTTATGCAACCGAAAGAGTCCTTTCCCAAGTACTACGTTGTTCACAGCCAGCACGAAACTGAGACAGTCCGAATGATCTCACCCTTTCTTGTAGCCAAATCTCTCACTGAAGAAATAGGCCCTGGTTATAAAATAACGAAGTGGGGAAGCGGCGATCTCCTTCTCGGATTTCACGACAAGCCACGATGTTACAAGCTCTCGAAACTTGTAGCGTTTGGGGACATTCCCGTTTCAGTAGATCTTCACAGGTCGATTAACACAGTGCGTGGTGTGATCTCGGCAGGTGAACTTCTTGAACTTAGCAAAAGTGAACTACTAGAAGGATGGCAAGAACATAACGTTGTCAAGGTGCAAAAGCTCAAAATAAGGCAAGATGACAAAGAAATACCAACTACGTATAAAATAATTACTTTTTGAACAAGCATTCTTCCTGAATCAATCAAAACGGGCTATAGTAAGCTTTGTGTTAGACCGTACAACCAAAACCTGCGTCAATGTTTCAAGTGTCAGAGTTTTGGGCATGGGTCGTAAACCTGCAGAGGGCGTGTTACTTGTGCTAAGTGTAGCTAGATTGAACAGTGTTCTGACGTTTGCACTTCGGCAACCCACCTTGCAAACCGTGAAGGCTACGACCCTGCCATCCAAGTGCCAAGTGCCATCCGCCAATCCTTGCACCACGCTGCTATATTTGATAATGCGTCATTAGGTTGATATATTTTTCATTATTTTCATCGCGTTAGCATTTTAAGGATATATTTTCAAAAGTTTGCAATGGCAGAACACACTTTACCAGCGATAAATTTTCAGCATGAACGAATACTAAGTTCCCTCCAGTTCACCATCCTGATTAGCCTAATTCTTAAGTTACCTCGCGCACTTTCCATGGGCTATCTATCTATCTATCTATCTATCTATCTATCTATCTATCTATCTATCTATCTATCTATCTATCTATCTATCTATCTATCTATCTATCTATCTATCTATCTATCTATCTATCTATCTATCTATCTATCTGTCTATCTGTCTATCTATCTATCTATCTATCTATCCATCTATCTATCTATCTATCTATGCCTACTTCGGTCACGCCATGGTTGTCATCTCGGAGGCTAGGCGTCGATTTCTCAGCTATGCCATTAGCTGGAGGAGCGCATTCATAAGCAAGTGCGAGACAGGTACCCGTTTCCCGCATGGAGCGTTTCTTAGCGTTTCTTAGCGTGCATGCTTTGGATGCTTTATTGCGCACACACAGGTGCGTATTAACGCATCCAAAGCGTGGCCATAATGACGAATTAAAAGACATGAATATTTCAAAAAAGCTCTATTTTTTTCATAAAAACTGGGCCAATTCAAGCGGCACATAGCCAGCTCTGAAATCTCAAAGAGAGGCAAGGTTGTCTGCTGAAACATCGGAGAAGAGGGAGGCCACATTAGCACGGTATAGAGCAAAACTTACCAAGCGCAGAAGCATGCCAAGATCGAAGCTACTGCAACCGCCGCCGTCGTGCAGCAACACGAACAACAACAAGGAGAAGGAGACGAAGCGGTGGATACAAGCAACGACACCCGCAACGAAAGTTTGACGAACCGCACTTTTCGGCTGGCGGCAAGCTCCACTACAACGCCTAGATTTCACCGCGACTTCCCGAACAACCCGTTCGGCAGTGTGTGTGACGTGTGTGAAAGACTGCAGCCTAACTTTAATGAAACACTGTGTCCAAAGTCTTTGCGATGCTAATCCAAACCGACCTTTCGTTCGTGACAGCTAGGTTTTGAAGAGCTAAAGCTAAGCCATTTTTGTCATTCTGCAGCGGTACAATCACAATTTCACATATCTAACCAAAGTTGGCGTCATACATGTTCATTCCAGAGCGGCGCAGGCCTACTGGTGCATGCCCAGTGATATAGAGTGGCATCGAAGATTTTCATTGGAGACCTGGCACAGACCTGGCACAGACCTGGCGCAGACCTGGCCCAGACCTGGCACAGTCCTGACACAGACCGAGTGACACACTCGATACTCCAAATCGGCGTCAAAAAGTTTCTTCGAACAGCGGCACGTGCCCCGTCCCCAATTTACAGTGACCCGTGTCGGTTTAAAAGTTCGTTGAAGAGCGGCATATTTGTGCACATTGCCATCTGTGCGATGACCAAAGTTGGTCCGAGGGTTGGTTTGAAACCCTGTTCTATTAGCACACCAGGTCCCTGCTTTATCAACTCGACCATGGGCTACCCAGTTTCTAGGTAGGCGGGAAAATGGTTAGGTACAAACAGACAGGCACAGCCCTTTAATTGTGCACGAATTACCGAAACAATGATAACGCATCGAAAGGCCAAATAATTTTTTGACCAAAAAAGAAATCAGAGGTATTGGAAAAAAGCAAAGACAAAGGTGCTGAACAACCTCTGTGCCCTATACAGACGTAACAGGGCGGTTGTAAAAAGAAAGTCACTAGTTTTAGCGTGCGCAAAAGACAAAATTAGTACTTTACTAGACAGCAAAGAACATAATGTTACATATTACAAGCAAAAATCTTTTGTCAAGTACGCTTTCAACACAAAACAGAAAACCAAGTGTGATAGCATTGAGTTCTGGATCACTCCAGGAAGAGATAGTGGCAGTATACGCAGTAAAAACACACGGTAGAATTGTATTAGACACACTTAACATATAGAAACAACACACATATGCGATTGTTCCTAAATAGATCGCAGAGGACATGTGGATATGTATGAACTAGTCAAAGGCAAGCACTGAGCAACGCCTGCTTCTGCAGTTCATGCAGAAGTAAGTGGGCCCGTGTCGGTGACATCGCGGAACTGGTGCCGGATAGCAGGGTGATACGGCAGGCGTTGTCGTGTGGCCGCGTAGAGCTCAGGTGGCCCTGCACCATGGTCGAGGAACGGGAGTTTGTGCGCACAGTTTTCTGACGGCGGAGTTATACTCGCAAGCACACAGCAGCGCCCAATCTTGTCACGTCCACAGGCAGCGAGCTCACCCTGATCCCGCTCTCCCGAACGCTCATACAGCAAGGCTCGCGAACACCAGCCCTCATGGGACAGATGTTCAGTGGGTTAACCAGCCGAGGTGTTGTGTCAGCTGGTGAGAACGTCAGTTCGGGTACAGGCATAGCGACGTGGGCGGCGATCGCTCCTATGAGCCCGGCACCCAGTGAGGAAGCTCTGCCTTCGATCGCCGAATGTCGCGTACTGCTCGGGTCACACTCCCTCGAGCCACGCTTCCCGAGGAACCACTGCCGTCGCTCACAACTCGGTTTTCTCTTCGCCAACGCACGGCGCACTCTGATCATCTGTTTTTTTCCGCTGCCGCGTGCCACATATATTTACATTAACGCCGCCCCCCGCCCCCCTTCTGGGAAAGGTTATTCAACAACTTGCCTAGCGCAAGGACACGTGATGAAAGAAAAATAGAATGTAATTTACGTTTGTCAAATTGTGCATACCAGCACAAGAGAAAATATGTTCACAGGGCGCTGCACACAGTTAAAGCAAGAACTATAACACACAAGGTAAGTTTCATTACGACACCGGGGAGGACACATGATTTGCACTGCACACACGTATGTCATTGGTTAGACTCTGGAACGATGTTGCTTCGGTGTCAGTTGCAGATAGAAGACGTGGGACTTGAGTTCACGCGAAGCCTTGCACTCTGACACGTGGCTTTCACCAGGTAGGTGAGAGCCACACTCGGACCTGCACCCGCCCACGTTGTTAACCCCGACGATCCCCCCTAGCTTACTTGGAGGAGCACGCTGCTGTTGGAGACCTGGGTAGCCTTGCACCTAGGCTTTTGGCTGCCCCCGGGCAGGTGAACACTCGTTTGTGTAGGCCGATTGTCGATTGTTTCCAATGAAATACAAAAGTGTATGTCGTTCGCGTTTCGCCAGCGATTCGCTAGTTCGTCCACCGTTCCTTTAATACCGTCAACGGTCCTCGAACGCGCCGATCGTAAATGAGTTGAAAGGGAGAGTACCCGAGGCTTGCCCGGGGAGCTTCTGTATATGCAAAAAGCAGCGGGGCAAGGTATCAGTCCCTGGACCGCACTCTCTCTGGGCACATACTATGTAACATCGTTTTCACAGTTCCGGTAAACTTCTCTATTAGACCGAAATGGTAGGGCATCGTTTTGAGTAACTTTACCGAGCAAAGCCGACTAACCTTTTTCATGAATTTTGAGCTAATGCTTTCTCCTTTGTCAGTGACAGTTTCATTTGGCGAACCGACGCGCGTAAAAATATCGATCAGCGCTTCTGCAATATGAACTACGTTGATTCGGGGAAGACTACAGCCTCTGGATTCCCAGTGGCAAAGTCGATCAACGTGAGTACATATCTGTTCCCACGGTCTGAAGGGTCCGATGAAATCCGCAGCTCCCCTTTCAAAAAGTGTCCGAATCAGAGGCATGTTGCCGAGTTGAGTGACTCCTACTTTCCCTTTAGGAGTTCTTCTTTGGCACTTGTCGCAGGACGTGATGAAGCATTTTATATCGCTGTTTACATCTGGCCAATAAAATACGTATTGGTCACGATCGGTTCTAATGCGTTGCCTTGTTCTTGCTCTCGAAGTTTGGCTTTAGCTACGCTCGAAACATGCTGATGCTTTATAGATGCCTTGGTGAGGTTGGTTTTGATGGGCGAAGACTCCTCCTCCTTGATAACAAGGGCATGTTTGAAGTCAGAATCCGGGTCGTGCGGTCCTGTTAAGCCTGGAATATTTCCCAGAACAAGATCGTTGAGGGACTTGTCCATACATGCCACAGTTACTGTGCCTACAAAGTACAGCGTGTTTATTTGTATGACAGCTTCAGGCATGTAGCTTGTTGAGCCTTCGAGAAGATCATTGGAACGGGTTCCCGGCTTACGATTGCAGCATTACAACCGGTATCTCGTTGTACTCTAACTTTTCTGCCTAGCAATCGTCCTTCAGGTACTGGCATCCCGTCGACGAGGAATGGTACAGCATTCCGAGGGTTCTCGTCGTCGCTGTCACTTTAGTGGGCAGTGTTATTGGACGCTTTGATGGTTTGGCTGGACGAGTCCGAACCAGTTGAGATTCGGTGAGTACACGGTAAGAACTCGGTTTGATGTCCCCGTGCTGATTTCGGTGATTTTAACCTGTATGTCCCATTTTGTGACACAGCTTATACATTAGCGCGTGCGCAGCTGGGTTGCGCCAGTAAGGAGCCAAATGTTTAAAACGATGGCAGTGTAGCAGCGCCAGCGATTACACTCACACGCTTACGCTGCATTGTCGATTACGCATCAGCGATTACGCTAAAACCCCCGACGGGTCCGCTATATAATCCGTCATGCTTGACCAGCAGATCAAATTTTCCACGATGGCCGATTGGGCTTGTTGCTATGGTTGTGCTTTCAGTGTCACGTGTTTTTGTGGGTACAAGTTCGCCCAATAAAAAGTTACTTTCACGATTCACAGCTGTGATACTGTGTTCTTCAGCGCCACTGCACTGTGAGAGTCTAAAAGGAAAATATAAGAGTTTGCGATGAATAGTTACTATTGATCAGTTGTTCACGAACGCATGGTTTCCATTTTAAGAAGAAATTGGAAAGGTGATACCCTTGCCTGAATACCCGGTGGGCGGTGGTGTATTAGATTATATTAGTGTATGGCTTTACTTCAGATAAGCAAATAATATTATTTACGAGATAATCTTATTGCATCAAAAATAACTTTAGTTGGACTAGGTACGGCCTACACAAATATATAGCTTGTAATGGGGGACAAGGGAGAGGGAAACAGAGGGGCAGGCATGGATGGTTTTAAAATTCCAGTCGCGCATGGGTATGACAATAAAAACTAACAAAAACATAATAATCAGTCAAATATGTATATGTGTTCCTTCTCGGTGAGAATGTTTGAAGGGCATCTGACGCAAATCGGGCCTTTGGGCCTCATCGTGAAGGTCTCAAGCATTTCACGGGCTTGATTGTTTCGGTATCGGCGCAGAACATGTGTGTCTTGAAATATTGGCTTGCACCCGCACTCGGCACAAAGGATGGCCAGATGGCTCCCATTCTTGTTTTTAACGCAGTACGCATGTTCTCGCTACCAGCCGTTTAGACATCGTCTGGCCTGCCCGATATACATTTTGCCACATGAGGTGGCATGTGGTGGCATTCTCAGATCATGAACAGCAGGTTGCCATTATCCCTCAAGAGAAAAGTTTATAACAGCTGTGTCTTACCAGTACTCACGTACGGGGCAGAAACCTGCAGGCTTACGAAAAGGGTTCTACTTAAATTGAGGACGACGCAACGAGCTATGGAAAGACTGATAGGTGCAACGTTAAGGGATAAGAAAAGAGCAGATTGGGTGAGGGAACAAACACGAGTTAATGATATCTTAGTTGAAATCAAGAAAAAGAAATGGGCATGGGCAGGACACGTAATGAGGAGGGAAGATAACCGATGGTCATTAAGGGTTACGGACTGGATTCCAAGGGAAGGGAAGCGTAGTAGGGGGCGGCAGAAAGTTAGGTGGGCGGATGACATTAAGACGTTTGCAGGGACAACATGGCCACAATTAGTACATGACCGAGGTAGTTGGAGAAGTATGGGAGAGGCCTTTTCCATGCAGTGGGCATAACCAGGCTGATGATGATGACATGTGGTGGGAATCTCGTAGACGATTTTCTTGCTGCACTGCACAGAGCGCGAGGAGTGATTCTTGCTGCAGGCACCAATGTGGCGTTGACGGGCATTCACTTTTCTGCACAAGCAGCCGAGTTTGTTGGGGGCCGAGAAGATGACAGCACGCCGAGAAACAGCGCGCCGAGAAACACACGCAGTGCCCGTTCCGTGTGTCTTTCGTCTAACCTTGTTCCAGCACTGTATTTCTGCCATGAACAATGCCTTCTCCGGTCTCAATTGATACTTTATTGAGATTCCTCCCGTATCATTCGGATGTCAAATGCCTATTCGTTGCTGCTGACGCAGCGTTTTTCTAATCAGAAATTAAATTAGCTTCGCTTATCAAAAATTAGAAACAAATATTTGTTCTAAGGAGGTGGCTTAACGCCATGCAGCTATTTCTTGACGTCAACAAATGCACTGTGCTCGCGTTTCTCTTAGAGACTCATCAACCCCTTCTGATATTTTTACACGTTTTGTGGAGCAACGGGTACGCCGCAAATTTGGAAAACAATCTCGTCATCATCTAAGGGCTTTTACACTCCATTCTTCGCACGTCGTGACTTAGCAGGGCACTGCGCGTCACGTCATAAAGGTAGAGACTGTTGTTTTGATACAGACGAAAGGCTATACCCGCAATGTGGCAAGAAGTGATTGTATCCACTGAGAACGGTGGTGGGCGCTCCCCCACGACACTACACACCTTTGGTTCGTCAATGTAACCCGCCAAATCCGAGAAGCCCAATTCCAGAGGCGCTCTAAATGGGAGTACGAAATACCTTGCACCTTGAGTACAGCGCGCTACCCTTCGGAGCAGCGAGAAGGAAGAAAGTGAAAGCTGAGCGGAACTTCTGTAACGCGAACTGCAGCACGGACGCAAATTATCTTCGCCGAGATCCAAACGATAGTCTCTCTTTGCCAGCGTAACCACGCGAAAGGGTGGGGTCAAGTGATTGTACCTGATTTCTTGGCTACTCCTACACCTATGCTGGGAGCGCCTTTCCGTCTCTGGTCGCTCCCACTGATACGAGAAAGCTTTACCCCAAAATTTGAATAAGGAGCAGAAGCCACGTGACATATGTGACGTAAGTTCTCAGAAAATATTTGCCGATTAGGTAGATGTAGTGAGACAGTTATATGTGCAGCAAGTCGTTGTACAAGTTTTCAAATCAAGTTTTCCGTTTTATAATGTTTGCTCCCTGCCTTTTGTTATTATGAGCAGCTGGCGGGTGGTAGTGCATTTTGAATGACGGTCAAAAGCTGCAAACGCCGAACTTGCGTAGAGTTCGTTTCTACCGCGGCTGTGGCCGCACTATAATCTTTCACACTGCGTGAACACCGGTGACAAAGCCGAAACAGTTCACGTTAAACTACGATAGTCAGCCTGCTTATGGTCCCACACAAGCGTATTTCCCACCGTGTGAGCAGCAGCAGAGACGAAAACTCAGGTGGCAGCTGCAGCGGTGCCTCTGCCGTCAGATGGGTGTTAGTGAACACTATGACAACATAACATGCACTATGTTGCCTCGATGCGCTCTCTGGGTAGGACGCGCATTAAGGTACCCTATGTGCCGCACTGGAATAAGTTGCCTGAGAGTGAAGCCGTGCCGATGCCTTCCTGTAAGGGGTACCGCAACCCGAAAGCTACTCGCAAGAGACGTAACCTTTATGCTTTCAGCAGTTATTATTACGTTGGATACTTACATGGGTCATGGTTCAAAATATTGACCGTCTGGCGCTATGGCACCAAACTCAAGCCCGTGCGCCAGTTTTTTTTTATGAATAAAACAGCTCGATTATCTCTGTTGGCATTGTACGGACACATTTCTAAATAATCAGTGTGGCCACAAAACTGTCTGCGTGTAGTTTTCCTGCTTTTGTTCCTTATCGAAAAATTTACACGTATCTTATGACGTTTTAAGGCGTACAAGTACGCCTACATGAATTAGAAATAAATGTGTTGTTGAAAGTCAGCACTGTGTGTTTATCGAACCTGCGTTTCCGTCTCGCTGTCATTCTACCTGCGCTACAAGAAAGTAGAAGACACCATATATGCAAGCCCATGTAGCTACCTTCATTGATTAAAGGGCTGAAATACTTAAAGAAAATATTCAATCAGTCAACTAGCGTGGGTTTCTTAATGGTCTTCATTGACCTGCCACGACCGTTTTAACACGCCATTAACCAAGCAGAACAAATGGTGATGTCTAGGTGACCAAAAAAGAGAAAAAGAAGTGAAAAGCAAAAGGAAGCAGCAACGCGCTCGAATGAGAATTTCAAACTAATTTAATTTATGTCTCGTGAGCGCGCAGGCTTTCGCCTTCATGCACTTTAGCGTATGCTAAAGTGACTGTCAACTTTCTCGGAGGCTGATATAATCAATTTTGCGTACCATAGAAACTTGTATTCCAAAATTTCACATCAGTGCGAATCTTACCTATGAGCGCCAAGCGCGCGCGCAAACAGGGCATTTTATCTGCAAAACTGGTATTTTATATCTTACTTAGCCCATATTAGAATATTCCAGGCGAAAAACCTCGCACGCGAGCAACTTTCTTTTCATTGGCCGAGTCTTCAGCACCTGTCCTGGCAGGCTGCTGCAGGAACTGCCACCTAGAAGTTCTTAAAAACCTACTTACGCATCATACCTTCACTTCACGAGCCTATTTATGATGCGGCGCAACTTAGTTTCCTCAACCTCACAATATCCCAACCTTTGTGCCAGCACTGCGCCATCTAGGGTCGTCTCGCAAATACTAAATTTTGTCATCGCGCCGGCCTTAAGCAGGAGAAGTAAATATTGAGCGTAGTCCAACTTTGCTATGCTTTACAGATCTGTGATGATATATAATGAACATCTCATTGCGCTCCATCTTTAGCATTGCTATGGAACCTTGCTATTTTTCAGTAGCGCGTCTAATCATCGAAAACGTTCTAGCATTGTTCATCACTCATGGTCGACATGCGTCATATCTCCCTGGCGAAGCTGCAACGAAGACGTCACAGAAGATAGGTCAGCACTTCGAGATGTCATCCTCCACCACGTCTAGGCGCATTTTGAGCTTCGCTGTCATTATTGGTCGCGACAGCAGAGCACAAGTTATAGATATGCACCTTTTAGTGCCGCACAGTAGGAAATCGATCATCAAGAAATGACAAGGCAATTAGAGGCACCATCAAGGAAATAATTTCCGGTCGCGTGTATTGACCGGCGACCGCGCGTTCTGGTGAGGAATAATCTAGCAGAAAAATTTGTGCACATATGCAAAGGGCGGAGGGCACGCGACTCATATTACGGCTTTTCCACAGAAGAATATGGTAGGAACAGTCGCGCACCGCTCAACCGAACGTTTTATTCATTTTCATGGGAAAGTAGCTCATTTGCTGTAATGGTTTTATGTTCCTCAATTTTTTCATGAGCGTTGATACGGCGAAATGGGCTAAATTACGTTATTTTTAAGGTTCTTCGGACAACATCTTAAGGCAGTGCAACACCTTCACAAACTATATAAAAATTCTGAAGCAGCCCAAATTTTCGTCTTCTATTAAGAAAGGTATGCTTGCAAAATTTGAGAACTCTACTCCAAGGCGTTGATTCCCAGCTTCATGAAGGAAAATGCGCTGTGGCTACGATAGACGACACCAAGGCGGTGACAGTGCAAAAATCGCAAGCAACTCTTCTGAGGTGCAAGGAAGCGCACAGTTGCGTTGTGAAATAAGGACTTCGTTTCCCTCGAGAAGGTTGGCCGAGATGGTTCACAGAAATATGAAACAATGACAGAAAAAACTCTAACTCACTTAAGTATCCTGACGTGATTCGAATACGAAAGCATTCAAACCTACCTTAATTCACCTGAATCCACTTCATTCCACCTTAATTCTCTTTTATTCAACTTCATTCATTTTACTTCACCTAAAGTTACTTCACTTCACCTTAGGTAACCTCACTCTAAGATCACAAATCTACCGTAATCCGCCTTAATGCACTTTACCCTAGTTTGTGCCAAATTTAGTTCTCGTTCCCTATTGAAAAATTTGTATACGAATTCTATGAGAAATGAACGAGATGTCTGCACATCGCACATATTTGAATGAGAAGTGAACTATATGGTATGCATATCGAACGAGATCTCGTACAAAATGTGCGAGATCTTTATGATGTGCTAAGCAGACTTTTACGAAGTGCACGAGATATATGCCATGTGCTATGAGAATTCGTAGAGCCTGTATGGGATATCTGCGATATGCTGCATAGACCTAAATAGATTATGTACGAGGTGAGTGAGGTGGCGTGTGATGTGTATGCACTGTAGTTGTATGAAGAACGTCACCTTTGAGGAACACTATGAACTACACAGAAAGTATGTGCACTTAAGTCGTAGTGCTTACAAAAGCTCATTAACGACAGTGAGATTTATGATGAGTTGTTTCTAGTATATTCAAGGGCATGCCTAATGTGCTGCCTGATGACTTTGAACCATTGTGACACATATACCAGCATAATGTACTGAGCGAATAAAAGGTCCAGAGTTCAACCTCTGCAATTTCATGAATTTAACACATACATCCCCATCAAAGCTGGTGTCAGTACTATTGATGCAACAATTTTAACTTGGGGACGTATTCTCGGTTGAGCACTTACGGCGATACTACTGCCTCTGCATGACGCATTCCTCGACCAGCCAATAAATACTGGATAGTACAATGATATCGTCGAAAGCTACGGTCACAGAATACATCCCTTGTTCAGGGTAGATCAGCCTAAGATTATGACGCAATATAGGAGTTGGGTACTTTCACAGTTTCATGATAAAATGCTATACGTTTTTTATGCATACAATAAAAGAATCTGGCAATATGATTATAGCGCATTGGAAACACATGCAACAAGGGCGAGTTGGCAAGAGAGTTTATTCCATGCAGTTTGATGAGTGACAGGAAGTGCATGCACTTTGTCACATGCTAATAATATTGACACGTGTTCTTGTTTGTCTTTATTGGGCGACACGTTTCACCTCCTAACAAATGTTATCGCACAGCGCAGGACGCACCTGCATGTATCCATTATCGTCGTAGGTGCCACTGGTACTGTATAAATCTCTATGAATTCCTGAGTATTTTAAGTTATTTTGGCTGCTGTGGCTCAGTATATTTTCTCAAAAATTGCTAAGTACAGTATTTGGCTCTGTTAAAAGGCTATATAGTCAATATTTGCCAAAAACAAATTAATTGGGCCTTAGCAGATGGTGAGCAAGTACGTCAACATTATGGTGGTTTAGCCACCTCTATTTCGTTGTTGTCTCTTTCCTGGCTTACCAAGCCTCCTGTTTTGGTAACTGCAGTCTAGTTCTGGTGTTGTGGAAGAGTAATGTAATAATACAGCTCAGATAATTATTTTTCTCTGTAGTGTCTCCTTAAAGATTTGTCGGAATGATGTGGCCTCAGGCAATGCTGCCTGAAAATTATTTTGCACGTCAGCGGTTTGTGTTTTCATGTAATCACCAGTACTGTCTTTGAGGTGCTAAGATATGTAATTGCACTTGCTCCTCATTTCCGAACTCACCAAGAAGCCATGAAGAGCATCTATTTGAAATTTCCAACTGTAAACTATATCATACTGTGTTTGCTGGAGCTCTGGTAGATGATTGCAGTAGAAAAGCAACGTTTTCTTGAAAGCATTTGAAGTGTGACAGGAATGTGTTGGCGATTCTTTTTACCTCAGCAATCATGAAAAGAGTGATTTACCGTCTTGACTGTGGCACATTTATTTCAATCCTCGTCTCTGTAGCTGACTGTATGCTTATTTATTGGTCCAAAATTAAGCAAATTTTCGATGATGCCACGTTTACACAATACTGCAGAACCACCAGTTTATCAGAAAAAATAGAATAAACGTAACTATATTTCCTCTAAAAGTGAAAAGCTGTCTTGCACGGGAACTTGAGTAAGCTTTTTTCAGCGCAATAGCAGGCTTAGCATGTTAGTTAAAAATTAGGTTGCTTCAAAGTGTGCCGCATTGGAGGGCATGATTCCTGCTCTCTGCATCCATTGTAGCATTATATGCTCTCAGTGTTCATTTCCATGCTATTCACAGCGCACAGATACCAAAGAGATTATGGACAGGCAGATTATGGAATGTGCAGCGTGCGAAATCCAATAAGGGACACGCAGTGTGCTAATGAGGACAGCGCTTTATCACTCTCTGTTTCTTATTTCTTGGTGTGTTATGAAGACCATGATAATGAGCTGTTGCCAACTTGCCCAAACTTGGGCTTTTGCGATTTGTGTTATTGTCTACAAAATACCGGTAGTAGTAGTAGTGCTGGTGATATTTGCATGTATCAAAAAGAGAGGGTTACTTGACTGCAGAACAATTTGATTTGTTGCACACATGGTACTGAACTTTTTTTTTTATTCAGCATTGATTTCGGCATTGGGTAGGCAGCTATTGTGGTATCTTTTATGATACCCTGGTTCATTCAGCTTGTGCAGATTCTTCAAGCTTGTCAAAAATTGGGCTGAAGCTATACGAGGAGAGTTGTAAAAGTGTAAGGAAAGTCGCCTGA